>NW_023464447.1:0-10881 GCF_013731165.1 Rhagoletis pomonella
AATATCTCACTTAATTTAGCTTTATGTTCTGTTGCGACTTTACTTCATAGTAGCAATTGATTAGAAAAAAAAACATTGCAAAGTCATAAATAAAAATCGGATTTTGATATGTTCAATATAAAGGACAAGTCCAATGAAATAGTTAAGAATGTGCATATCAGCTTGCTTGGCTACGCGGCTCTTTTGAAAGTAGCAAGAAGGAAATGTACGTAAATACGCTATTTACGTCTGTTTACGTCGAAGTGCTTGTTTTAATATACATATATATGTTTTACAGAATATTGTTAAAAATCAATATTCGATAATGTCATTCACCTGAGATCGAAATAATTCATTGGCATGCTATTAAATTCCATGATTCGCTTATTTTTTGAATGAAACATGAGCTGGAAATTATGTACAGTGACGAACAAAAGTATTGGCACATCTCTAAACTTTGTGCAAAATTCAGGAAAACTCATTAAATTGGCACACTAATTTGCAACTTTTTATTCAGATTTTTAGAAGAATTCAAAGTATGCAGTTTTATTCAATTTCAAATTCAATTTTAGTATGACAAATTGCAAGTTAAAAGTTGCTAGCAAATCGCGTTGAGTTTGGGCAAGTTTTTTAGTGGAAGTTGTTACTCATTTTCTCCATACAAAAAATAATTGTCGAATATACTTTGTATGGAAGAACTTGGTGTAGAATGAACTATATTTTTATAAAAAATTATCGAAAATAAATTAGAATAAAAAATTTTGCATATATTGCGAAAAATTCACTGTGCCAATACTTCTGTTCGGCACTGTATGTTACTCATACGCCAATTATCACCGCGTTTGATCAAAGTTAATAGGGAACAAATATGGATGTTCACACCAGTCACGTTATCAGGTTATTTGATAATTTTTTTATGTAATTTATAGGGCTGTCTGTTGTTTTTAGGAAAAATCACAAGAAATATTTTCATTATTTCTGTTGCTTGAAAAAGTGCTTTGCTCTAGCTGTAAATTTTCTTGAAGAAATTAACATACGAAATTTCACTTCTTGAGCATCATTTTATGCTCTCACCCCGTAGGAATATTCTATACCGGGAAAAATATACCCATATTTATTTTATTTTGAAGTCAAAAAGTATTTAGAAGTCACTCAAAGCGTCCAAAGTCTTCCATGTAATTTATATGGGAAAAAAACAGCGTTTCGTAGAAATGGTATAGAATTCTTATAAATCAATACTTTTCTATCAAAAAACTCTGCTTATCTGCAGGAGATTCCCAGTAATAATACCCAACTATTTAGTTAACCATTTTTTCATCGCAACTATAATTTATGCGTCCGCTAAAAACCCCCAAAAAAGCAGTAGGGGTAGCAATAAAAATCGTTAGTATTAAAAAGTGGTTAAATAAAAAATTTGGTATTATTATTGAAAGTCTCGTGAAGAGAACCGGGGGTTTTCCGATCAAAAAATATTGATTTTCAAGAATTCTATATAATTTCTACGAAAAGTTACTTTTCCCATACATATAAGACACATGGAAAACTTTAGGAGCTTTAAGTGATCTATAAATGTTTCTTTATTTCAAAATAAAAAATCTGAGTATATTTTCATCGATATAGAACAATCCTAGGGGATGAGATCATTAAAATTTCGAGTATACTTTTTTTGACCACATACAGTATGTAAAATTAATGCATTTCAAATTTCGCTTTTGAAAAATGCTACCAATAATGTCAGTTACGCGGCGGTTTAGCAGAATAACGATACGCGGTTTTGTACTTTAAACGACGATATGTTTATATATGTGCATGTACCTTGCAGGAAATGTATCTAACTATAAGCTAACTTTACGTTGATTAGGAAGGAGCTAAAAGTCACTTCTTGTCTGTATATTTTCTGTGACGAAAGCTAACTATATTTCTATGGTGATTGCTACGAAATAGTCAAGGGTGGTTTACCTCTGCATTTGATGTAACTAGCTTGTAACTAACTACTTTTGGACATAAAATATCAATAGGAAAAACAATATTCTTTCTTAAATTTTTTATTTCTTTTTTTTATTTATTTTATTACATTTCATATTTGTTTTCATATTCTGTTGTAGGTGGTCCCATATTCGAACTCCGTCAGACATACCCTGCAGGAAATGGGACTAGTTTGTGGCTAACTATTAACTAACTAGCTTTCGACTAGTGGTGATTATTTATTAACTATTTCCTTTGGCCGTAACTAACTTATTTTGAAGGGCGATGGCCGCAAAATAGTGACAACTGGTTTCCTCTGCATTAGATGTCACCTAACTACTTAAGGACATAAAAATCAATGAGAAAAATGAAATATTTTTTGCTTTTTTATTTGCTTTATTTTCTTACATTTCATATTTGTTTACATATTCTGCTGTAGGCGGTCCGATATTCGAACACCGTCAGACATAACTTCAAAATGATAATGTAAAATTTCAATCTTCCTTTTATTTGTGCTGAATACGAAAAAGGACCTGCGAAGTTCAGGCAAAAAATGTATTGAAAGCAATATTTGTGTAAAGAAAACTAACTCCCGATAATGTCTGCACGACTCTTGCACGACTTTACAACTAACTTAAAGTTAGTTTTGTCATAGCTAGTTAAAAGTTAGTTATTTATCGAACTCCCCCAAAAAAGCTAACTAGAAGTTGGTTATTTTAATCAATTGATAATTTTTTTCTGCAGGGTAACTTCCAAATGATGATATAAAATTTCGATCTTCCTTTTATTTGACCTCAATTCGAAAAAGTATTTGCGAAGTACAGGATATTTAAATAGAAACGCGTTTGAAGAAAACAATCTCCTTGATTACTCCTGCATTGCTTGTCAACAATTTTCTCGTTAGCTTTTTGTAGCTAACTACAAGTTATATATTTTATAGAAACCCCGCAAAAAAGCTAACTATATGTGGGTTATTTTTTATGAATTGATATTTTTTTTCTGCAGGGTATGTACATATATCATACTCATAAAGATATGTATGTGCATTTGTACTACATACATTTGATACAATATGTATGCATTAATTTCAATAAAATTTCATTTAGTAAAATGAATCGAACGTAACGTTGAGCTAGTCATACATTTGCGGGAATGAAAGGAGAATGACATATATGAAAACAAATTTACTATAGAAACAAAGTTGCTTTAAAGAAATGTAAATAAAATTATATTTTAAGAAAAAACGGTCGTTGCGATTTAATTTGTTAAAAATTCGTAACACTTACCGTATTTTAATGGAAGCTTCGAATATCTACCTGATTATTACCCTTGGGTACTAACCTTACTTTTCTATTATTAAACTATATACATAACACCCGTATGTACATATATTTTTTTGGCAGTATACTACTTTATTCTAGATTCCTAAAATTTATACTGCGGTTTTTTCCAAAATTCTGTATTTATACTTTTTTTATTATTATTATTATTATTATTGTTCTCATAACGGTTGTTTGTAATTTTACAGGCAAAACGATTCGAGATAGTTATAGACAAATGTATACATAAATGATCAGAAAGAAAGGAGAAATCGATTAAGCAGTGACTGTCTGTCCGTCCGTCCATCTGTGCACACGATAACTCGAGTAAAAATTGAGATATCTTAACGAAGCTTGGTACGTTTACTTCTTTCAAGCGTAGGACGGATGGTATTGAAAATGGGCAAAATCGGCCAATAACCTAGCCTACCTCCCATATAACGGTAGTTTTCAGAAATATGAAAACTGTGATATTTCGATATTTGCAATAATTTCCAGACGAAAAATAAGAATATCGTAAATTTTTGGAAAATGGCCATTTATGATTACATGTGTATATGTATCTTCATAACCGCTCCACCAATTTCTCCCAAACCTGGCACAGTTGTTGGCCTTGCTACAACATGCCAAATTGGACAATATAATTTATGGAAATACGAAAGATATATGAATCTTGGTATCCGTTATATCAATTTGGACCAAACTCGGAATGGTTACTGTGCTTGCCACATAAAAGCAAAACGCAAAAAAAAAATTATTGAAATCAGACCAAAATTGTGGTCTCTTTTCATATAACGGTAAATTTCAGAAATGCTTAAAACTTCGATATTTCGAAATTTAAGGACGCTAATTTACTCAAAATTGATACTCCCTTAAAAAAGAAGTAACATTATTATGGAATTTCGGAAAATGGGCGTGATACCGCCCAAATATTACTAAATAAGTTTGTCTCATTATTTCTAACTGAACGCTCTATCGAAGGTGTTTAAAATAGGGATAAAACCACCTCTGCTCACCAAGTAGCGGTAAGGTAGTTTTCAGAAAGGTGAAAAACATATTTTTAATACTTGCGCCGGGTATTTAATGTTTGTCTCCGCCTGAACTTAGACTTTCTTACTTGTTTCTGCACAAATTATTTATACTGTTATGTAAAAAATAGGAACATGAAATCTTGACTATCTCTTAATGTTTTATTAAAATTTATTTAATTTTATAATTTCACAACAGCAAACTTTGTATTTATGATTTTTAGAAAAAATCCCATTAAGTATACGCTTCAACAGAATTCGGTCGTATTTTATCTCAAAAAGGTGGCCGACCTCGTCTAACGGATTTTTTTATGCTAATTTTAAATGCATTTAAACATTTTTCTAGTACCTCCAGTTCTTGAGGAAAAAACTGTTGAAGTGTCGAAAAATGGCAAATTTAAAAAAAAAGTAAAATAAATAAATTTGGACGTAGTTTTTCCGAAGAAAAAACTTCGTATTAATAAAATCAAATTCGTCTGATGGATTCTACCTCATGTCGATACATTGAGTAGAAGGGGGCCGAAATTTTTTTTTTTGAAATATGCCACTTTGCCATTTTTGGACACTTAAACAGGTTTTTCCCAAAAACTCGACATGTTACAAAAATTTTGCTTGCATCCAAAATTCTATAAGATGAAGTCGGCCCCGGTTTTGAGATAAAATTTGAGACCAAATTTTGTTGAACCGTGTTATTAATAATACCTAAGGGGTATGTTTCAATACGCTAAAAATTCGCGTTGACATTTGAATTTTTTTCTTTCGACGATATTATTATTTTCTTCCAGGTAGACACGTCGAACTAGAATGTTGCGCAACTTTTTTGAATTTTTCCATTTTTTTTTTGAAAGTGAGATATTTGGATTTACATGGCTTTTTCTAGACATATAATTTTGTTTCGGGGTATAAAACGGTACACATAATGTTATGAATTCTTTTATTGGAAAACTGTTTTCTTTTCAAATGGAGATACTGCGAAACGGGATTATTTCGCAGTAATATATGAGAAGTTTTTCAATAGTTGCATAGTTCTTGAAAAGGAAAAAAGACTTTAGGATATTTTGACAAAAACAAAAATCTTTCAAAATTGTGTATGCCAGATTCACTAAACATACGATATGTGGCAAAAAAGCAAATAAAAAACTCTTCTCGCTCTAGAGTTCTGTAAAGGAAAAGAGTCCTGCAAAATTACGCCGAATTTATTTATTTTTTTCAAAAAGTGGACAAAGTAAAATTTTTGAGATAAAATAAAAATGAAAACACAAAAAATTACGCCGAGAAAACTTTTGTTTAAAACATTCGAAAGGGTTTAATCTTTGAAACAATAAAAATTAAAACTGTAGTACTACTTTCTTCACCGTAATTTTGTAGAACTTTTTCACGAATTCTAGAACTATTGAAAAGGTACTCAGAACATTTTTAGTTTTAACGTTTTTAAAAAATTTTACTTTTCGGCACAAAACTTTTATACTGAACAAAAAATTCCTTCGCGTATTATATATATACATACATAGATGAGGTTGCCCAAGTTTTATAAGAGAGAGTAAAACTTGTCTTATTTCAAAACGATGCTCTCTTTTACCACTAACAGGTCTATTCTGCACGTTACCGAAGATTTTGTAACCGGAAAATTTTATTACCAAGAAATGTCACCAGTTATTGTTACCGCGATTCTAGGAACGTTGGTAATGCAGTTAAAATATTCAGCAATTCAGCTATGAAGAATTGTGCAAATTCTGGGCATTGCATATTTCACGGGGTAATACTTTGTTACCAGCTTATGAGATGGTAACAAAATTTACCGGTTACAAGAGTACACAGAATGCGAAAAGGGTTTAAAAATTGGCAGACACTTTAATTACCGGTTACAAACTTTTTATTACCAGCGCCGAATAGACCTGTAATTATGTACGATATGTACCCATCTTCCTCTGCTACCACCATCAGATTCCGATTTGAATACGTTCAAGAACTGGAGCGTAGCACACTGGGGATTTGGCGGAAAAAAGTAAACTTTGCAACATATCACATTCCAGAATAGAACCTACAATAAAATCAAAAAGAATTACTGTAATCCAACCAATCGTTTTTTTTTCATAGCTATGCCAAAAATATCTATTATTCTTTGACCGAGACAAAATTACAACATCAAAGGTGATTTCTTTAAGGGCTTCGGAGTGGAGCAGGCCAAAGGAGCGAAGGAGCAAAGGACTTTGGCTGGAGAGAAGCTGGAGCAAATTTTCATTCTATTTTTACTTGGCAAAACTGTTCATAGCATAATGCCCAGCAGTCAAGAATAATTGCCACGTCAACTTGATCGGCAATAAAAAACAATGCCCTCCAAGCCAGCAGAGAGTTTTGTCGGAGACCAAAGGAAATAGGCTACAATTTTCTTTCATTTACGTATCCAAAAGCGTTAAAAAAGTGCAGTTTCCTTACCCGGAAACGAACGGAAAACGACTAACACTTTCATTCATTTTCGTTTCTTGCCTGTTCATTAGGGTGGTCCAAAAAAAATGTATGGGAGAAAAGTAAAATCGGAAATTTAATGCTCTCACCCCCTAGGGTTCTATATCGAAAAAAAGTATAACCCTGTTTTTTTATTTTAAAATCAAAGCGCTAAAAGTTTCCCATGTATTTTGTATGGGGGAAAAATACTTTTCGCAGAAATGGCATAGAATCAATGAAAATCAAAATTTTTCAATCTGAAAACTCTGCTTCTCTTCAGAGGACTTCAGAGAATAATGCCCAATTGTTTATTTAAACATTTTTTAATTTTAACTATTTTTTAAGGGTCTCCGAAAAATCCCAAAAAATCAAATATACAAAAAGAAGCGTTAAAAATTATTTCTTACTATGTTTTCCACAATTTTTGGCACGATTTGCGATAAATAGCATAAATTTGTACTTTAGATAATTGTTTCATGCAATTGCCAATTAGTTGTGGTAAAAGTGTCGAAACCACTGCAGAAAATAATTATTAGTATAGTAAAGTAGTAAAATGTTTCTAGTCCTTTGAGAGTTTGACATGTATTAAAACAAAAGTTTTAAACTTGTGATTTATTTCATCTTTTATGTATGTAAAACAATTTCAAATATTTCGAATTCTTTTCTCTCTCCATACGATAAAACTGGTTTACAGATATTCTCAAATAAAATATGTCTGCCAAGCCCACATACACGCATGCATATTTAATTAACTTTTAACGTTATGTTTACATTAATTGGCTTTTTAATGTTGTAGCGTTACTTGTCGGACGTTTAAGATATTAAACCTCGTTTTTATGCATACATACACATTTGTTGTGCGAGTATATTGCTTTTATGATTTTCGGGAACATCAAAGCGGATTTTGCTGGTGGAAGGTAAATAAGAATGTACAAATAAAAAATCATTTTCTTTCCAATAGGAATTATGGAAATAAGTGCGAATTTTTTAAAACCATTTTTAACTGTACATATAATTTTAACCCTTACGTACTGTTTTTGGTCTTATAGACCATAACACAATTTTTTAACTAAAATAAATATTTCGTTGACGCTCCAGTAACAACTACTAGGAACAGTTTTTACCGAATCAACAATGAGTTTATTCCCGTAGCGGGCATAACAATGAAAAATATTATAGTTTAAAAAACTAAAACCTCCCTATTATAACTGCCATTCGTACTGTTATCAGGTATGTAACTTGAGAATAGAAATCGCTGCATCTTTTAGGCGCATCGATATTACATAGTTACATCCCGAGCTAATAAAAGGAAGGTAAAAATACAAGATTGCGCATTCTCAGCGTCCTGACATTTCTCAAGTAAAAGTAAACAAAACCGAATAGGAGATAAAGGAAGTAGGAACAAAACAGTGAATCTTCTAAAAACGGAATTATTAAATAAAATGTTAGAAAATTGGAGATTTGTGTGAAAGTATTAGTAAATAATGTCAGCTGCGAAATCCAACGCAAAAAAACCCTTATCCAACCAGTATTACTTTGGACTAAGTAGGCAATTCAGAAGTAAAGTCCTTCTCGACATACGAAAATCACACACTATAAGTCACTCAACATGAGCGTGCTGGTATATGGTGCAGAAGCTCTTACAATGACAAATCCGAAGAGGCGGCTCTCGGAGCATTCGAGAGAATAATTTTGCGGAAGATTTAGGGGCCTTTACGCATTAGTTAAGGCCAGTACCACAGGCGATGGAACGATAAGCTGTATGAGCTTTAAAACGACATGGACAGAGTGCAGCGATTTATAGTACAGCAGTCTGCTGGGTTGGTCATCTCATTCGAATGAACACCGACGCTCCAACTCTAAAATTATTCAACTCGAAACCCGCTGGTGTTTGCCAAGTAGAAAGGACTTGGCTTCCCTTGGCATTTCTAATTGGCGTCCGTTGGCACAGAAGAGAAACCCAAAATCGCTCAGGCGATCCATTGGTTTTTGAGTTAAGAACAATGAAAACGGCTATCAGTTTGTATGTACATACATATAGATATTTAATAACACCAAAAAGTTGCTGCCATCACGGATTAAAACAATCGTTTCGGGAATAATTAATGTTGGGAATTTCTCTTCATTCAAGTTTTTGTCGGTTAACTTATGTATGTATGTGCATACATACAAGCACACGTCCATATGTGTTTATCTGCTATACAATATCTATTCATATACAAGTATAGCGCTGCTGTAGCGCATGGCGGCTGACTGTTGCCGGTTATTTGCATAAAATCCATAACAATCTGCATACATTATTTTAACTCATATCTGTATTATTTCTAAATAGCAAGAACTGTTCACCTTTCTTTTTGATCATCGATTTTTGAGCGTGAAATGGGTGCGAGAAATATTAATTTATTTGCAGCAAATTTTCACCGTCTTTTGTGCTTTTAGTTAAGCTTAGTAGCTGCTCCCTTTAGCCGGCATTTTTGAAATGCAAAACCTTTCTATAAATATCTATACACCCATATGTATTGTGAATCCAGTCGTAAGTTGACCATGGCCCTGAACTTGAAATTCTACTATTGTTTGTGGTATGACAAAATATTGTTTCACCGGCGGTATAAAATAGCGCGTGCAAAGAATCGGAGCGTATTTCGTCAACCTCTTGTGAACTGAAACGTATTTTCTCTGAGCATTGCGTGGAATAAAATGTTACGCTATTTTGTGGTAAGTGAATCGGAAAATCGAAAGGAAATTTGATTAACATTATATGAAATGAAATAAAACAGCAGCGCAACAGCTTTAAATTTTAATTTAATTTGTTTTTATTATTGGTTTTCTCTTCAGTACTTATGTGTGGTGGCTGCTGCTAGCGCCCAAGGTGAAGGCTACAATTATGCCAGCGCCAGCGCACCCGAACCAGATGTATACGTTGCTCCGCCCGATCCAGCACCCGCCACTGTACAAATTGCACCTGCTGAACAATACGCCGATAATGCACCATTTGCTGCCGCTTCACACCACCACATTCAGCCAGCCGCATCCGCGCCGGTGCAAACTGCGTACCGTAAGGACTTTTACTATTTCAGCACACCTTCCGAAACTGCCGTTCATCGACAAGTCGCACAAGCTTCAGAGCCAGTTGCCACAGTGAAAAAGCACTTGAATGTGATTGTGATTAATGCACATGAAAGCAGCAAACCACACCACCAACAGCCATTGCAGAATACCGTATCACAGTCTGTTGAAGAAACAAAAAATCAAATTTACGTACTCAGCAAAGAGCCAAGTCGTAGCGAACCAAGGCCAGCCGCCTCACAGCAGCACATCACCACCACACACCAATCACACATACCGGAAGTGCACTATGTAAAGTATAAGACACCCGCTGAGGCGCTCCAACTGCAGCAACAGATTATACAACAGTATGGTGGTGGCAATGTTGTGGACTTGGGCAAACAGGTGGCTGCTTCCAACGTAAATAGGCGGTACCTCGCACCAGCGGCATCGAATGTGAATAATCAATACCTCGCACCAGCGGCATCGAATGTGAATAATCAATACCTCGCACCAGCTGAAACGGCCGAATCTGCACCTGAGCCATCCAACGCCTACATTCCACCGAGATTTTTCTTCAAACTATAAGCGATACGAAATGTGCATGTAGTTGTTATTTTATCCTTTTTAGTCATTTTATTGCAACGTAAGATATAAGTTATTTTCATTAAGCTCTTCGTTTCATTGTGTACTTTTTTCCTTTTATCTCCTGATTCTCTGTGAGAAAATCTATGTATGTATTCAAGTTGTTTTCCAAGAAAAATTACTTAGTTGAAATAAATTCCAGAATATGAACGATTTATTTATTTCTTTATTTGCGCCTAGTGGAATATTCGATTAACTATGTTCTAGCCTGAATTCGAGAAAACTGAATAATTTGCAAGTGGTCAGTTTTTTTTTACATTTGGTAGGTTCCGCGAAAATAATAGTTATTTGATAAAAATTGCGAAAAGTAGAAAATATGTGTTTCCAAGTATTTTAGCAATCTCGTTTATACGAATATAACGGCGATCGCAAACATGTACCTGATTCGTAAGTACCAATCTATACCCATATTATTGTCAATATACATATATACAATATGAACATCCATATAGTCA
>NW_023464448.1:0-4019 GCF_013731165.1 Rhagoletis pomonella
CTAATCCCTAATGTTGAAAAATGGATATCATGGTTCCTCAGCGAACTAAACTTTCACTTGCGACGTAAACTGTTAAATGATTTAATGGATAAAGCAATTTTCAACCTCTGTTTTTCTTCTCATAACTGCCTTTTTTATAGAAGTAAAATCAAAATGTATCATATAGACAGTGCACATGAAACACAGCTGACGCAGTCAAGTCATTTCGCCTCGCTTCGTTCAATTTGCTGTT
Source organism: Rhagoletis pomonella (assembly GCF_013731165.1). Lineage (NCBI taxonomy): Eukaryota > Metazoa > Arthropoda > Insecta > Diptera > Tephritidae > Rhagoletis > Rhagoletis pomonella. The sequence goes on from NW_023464448.1 coordinate 233, forward strand.
ATCAACAGACCGATTAGACCAGCCACAGCGAAAGCGAATAACTTGCCGCCATGCCAGAGAACATTTAACAACGAGAAGGTGCAAACGACTCAGTGGAAATCATTGTGGTATGGAAATCTAGAACGTTTCTAGTATGGAATTTTAACAGCCATTTGGAACGCAATTATTCTGTTAAATTCCGAGCCAGAAACAAAGAAATAAATGTTTAGCAACAGATATTTGTTTTGCCAGCAACATCTGGCAACATGTGTGTTTAAAGAAGTTGCATGCTTATAAAAAACCAAAAACCTGCCAAATCTTCGTTTTAAAATGTTTTTTTTTTGTCATATTTAAATTTTTTTTTATATGATTATATTAATAAATGACTAAAATCAGAAATAAATGTAATGCCTTGTACAAAGTTGATATTCTGGAGATTTTTTGTTTGCTTTATGTTACATGTGCGTTACTTTAATTCACAAAGGCCCTAATCAGAAAATTTTATTATTTAAAGGAGAAGTCAAAAACATTATAAAAAGAAAATCAAAAACTGCAAATACCTATGTACGTTTTTTAAAAAAGTGGCATACCTAACTCCGTTGTTTTTGGTACTAACACGTTCAAATTGTTAGTGCAAGTGTATTTTAATATATGTACATATCTTACCAAAATCTGTAAAGAAAAAAACACAGTTTCGAAAAAAATTTTGGATTAGGGGCCTTTGTGAATTAAGGTATCGACCCTGCAAACTAAAGTTCCCGAAATCTTAACGAAATCTTTAGCAGTATCTCGTTTCTGTAATGATTTTTTTACGAATCTTCAAAGAAATTTATATAAAGTGGTTGACACGAACTCGTAAAGAAATTTCTGTACGAAAAATAGAGAATATTTTGAAAAAAATCTGCAAGAAATTCTTCACATTATTTTTATTCTTTTATCGATATTTTCCGAAATTTCATAAAAGAATCGCAATGTGCACAGTTTATTTCATGTTAGAAAATTCGACAAAAAATCGGATATCTTTACGAATTTTTTTAAATTTCTCCACAATTCAGAATACTCTAAAAAAATTGTTTGCACTGGATATGTACATATCGAGCCCTAACCGCCAAAATAACGTAAGCGACATTTTTTTCAAAATTTTCTTTTTGATGCAGAAATATTCCTAGAGCATCTAGATACATGTCTGCATCAATAAAAAAAGTTTGAAAAAAAATGTCGCTTACGTTATTTTGGCGGTTAAGGCTCGATATGTATACTTCTATTAAATTTTTAAAAATTCTCGGTTCATGCTCTATGCGAAAACAGTCTTTTATTTTTACATTAAATATGTATAAAATCTTTGTACATACATATTAAATTAAATTGCATCAAAAGCTTTTCATTTTTAAAAAAAAATTTAGCAACGATTTCTGACTATATACATATGTATATATGTACTTAATGGAAATTTGTGTAGGGATTTTTAAAAGCAAATGTAAAAATAAAAATTTTATAAAAAAAACAGACACATTAATTTACATAAAAAACAAACAAAAATTGCTCCACCGACTGGGATTCGATCACTATCAACAAAACCAACCACCGCATGCGAAAAATAATCGCATCACCTCTAGCATACACGCCACGGGACACATTGAAAATCGCTGTCTTAATCGACACTTTGTACAAGCGTTCTACAAACATCAAAACGAAATACCTCTGCACATACATACAAATACTACAACGAAATACATACAGACACCACGTTTACTTTTCCCCGAACTCCCGCTTCTTACGAACAAGAAATTCATTCATAAAGCAAAAACTTGCATTCATAAACTCACGCGCACCCTGCACACTTGCCCCGCTACAAACATCAGCCGTCCACAAGTTGATTTTCGGCGCGGCGATGACAAAATCTAAAAATCTAAAATTCTATCAACCACCGCGCCGATTGGAAAAGTGGCAACAGTGTTCAAAATCCCCCTTCCCCTTGCACACTTCTGTGATCAAGAAAAAAATATTTTTCCGTTGGTTATTGAAATCATGCATCTGTGCCGACAAGTGCGCAAAATTACTTCGCTTTCGTTTCCCCCGTCTTGTCGACGAATCTTCTTCTTCTTCAATAACTTCGCAAGCCACAGAAAAAGCAAAAATCCAATTTGGTTCAAGTTCAACCACCAAATTATTTATTTCATTTTTTATAAATACATAAAAAACCACAGCATCGGTTCGGTGTTGAACTGTGATCGTATCGGCAAAGCATCATCATAATTGCTTCGCCTATACCAACTATGCCACAGCACATCTTGAATGTCGCGCATCTTACAAGCTACATGTATGATTCAAATTGCCAGTATGAATTCAAAAATTTTTACTTTTTCGTTGACATATCTACATCTATGTACAAAAGAATATATGTGCGTACATGTGGTTTTTGCTTGTACGAATAAGCAAAAATGACCTGAAAAACCTATCAAGATTTTATCCAAAATAAAAAACTTATTTTTATTAATATGTTTTATTAATATGTAGGTATGCTTTTATTCACTCATATATCACACACATATAAGGAATACATTTCTTGTAAATGATATTAAAGCGACTTAAAAAATAAATCTTATAAAAATATGCCTGAAACGATAAAAAGAAAAAATCCTGAAATGAAATAAATATATATTTTAATAAAATAAACAACAATAAAATTAAAATTCTGACACGATCTCACACACACACAAACTCTCACACGATCAGATTAATTATTATTGACGATCATTTTGGTTTGCCATCAAATTTTCACCAGTTTTTCAAAACACGATCAATCCACCTAAGTACATAATTGAATCGTATGTCAACGGTTTTGAAAAACTTGGCTCCTGTCCATAGTTACATGCATCTACAATACAAATACATACATGCTATTAATAATAATACTATATTAATGGTAGGTAATCAATAACACTATAAAAATAGTCGTGCGATTATTAATTGTTTTAAGATAACACTAATTAAAACTCATGCAAATTCTAATATTCTTGAAACCAATAAAAACTATTAATACCATACATTTTTACCAATTTTACCATTTTTTAACTAACATGCATTTTTACTATATACACGTATTAATGAACGATACCAACTACAGAACAAATCGAACTCATGCTTGTTTTTGGGCTTTATGTTTTTTAAATTTTTTTTTATTTTTTATTTATCTTTTTTTAACATTATACTTATTACAAATGCTAACTACAGAAAAACATGGCATGCTTTTTTCTGTTTTATTTATTTATTTTATTTTTTTCAATATTTCTTAAAGATATCTATACTAATTAAAAATGCTAACTATAGAAAAACACGGCATGCTTTTGTTCTGGTTTTATATTTATTTTATGTTCTTACATCTAAAAAGGACTATAGTTTGCAATTTGCAGAGTTTATATTTAATTTAAATACGGCTGATGCATGGAGCTCCTCTGTCTGGCCATTACGAGTGCTCGGAGCATAAAAAAAAAAAACGTGTACTCGGAGAAGTCACAAAAAAAAAATAATTGTGCTCGGAGCAGTCACAAAAAACAAAAAAAAAGGGCTCGGAGCAGTCGCAAACAAAATTTAAAAAAATTTAAAAAATTTAAAAAAGGTAAAAAAAAATAACGAAGACGAAAAATAAAAAAATAAATAAAAAAAGTAAAAAAAACTAAAAAAAAGTAAAAAAAATTAAAAAAAATATTAAAAAAATAAAAAATTAACTACTTTTTCACTCTGTAAAAAAATAAAAAAATAATAAAAAATTAAGTAGTTAATTTTTTTAATTTGTCACGTTTAATTT
>NW_023464448.1:4119-8928 GCF_013731165.1 Rhagoletis pomonella
AGTTTCCACTTTCAGTTTGCACCTTCTCTATCTATCTAAGTTCTCTGTTATTGCTGTGTCAAAACTTTGACATACGGTATTAGCTCAACGTTTGACATACGTGATTGGGCGAATTGCGAGCCTTCAGAAGAGTAGGGCAAGCAGCACCATCTGGTTGTCAGGTGCACAACTTGGTAATAAACTGCGAGAAAAAAATTTATTTTGTGGTGCATGCTACACAGCGTTGCCAGGTGATTGTATTGAGAAAGCATCAGTTTGGTTATCAAAATACGCCTTTTGCATGTAAAAATCGTCAACATGTAATAAAAATTTTAATAAACTGAACCAGGAAGCCTTTGGATTTTTTTTCATTTATGCTAGCTTCTGATGCTGTATGTAAGAATAAAAAGTTTTACGTTTTTTTTACGAATTTAAAAATTCGTATTTCTTTTAACAAAAATATTTGAATTGGAATAAAATCACAGGTTTATCGTCATTTTTTTGTTCTCAAACTGCAACTTAACTATGTGCATTAAAAACTGTTCATACTCACTTATTGGCTACCTGGCAACACTGATGTACTATTTACTGGCTTAGCCTCGTCTCGAACCCATAGTGAGGAAATTTTCTTTCGCCGTGCCAGGCCAAGTGGTGAAACTCACCACAAAACCACAAATGACACCTTTTACGAGATTACAAATTTCACGGTGTGTTCGGGGAAATAGTTATCGAAAAGTTTGTACTACATAAAGGTCTGTTCGATGCAAAAGCAAATGGCAACAAATGTAATGGAATAAAATCTTATAGCGATGGTCACCTTCCACAGATCTGTTTTATACCCAAACACGAAACCTTACGCTCAAAGTCATAGAAAATAAAGAAGACTTTAACCGCTTTTTAAATTGAAGCTTTATTATAAAAATGCCACTTTGTAGAGCTTTGTAAGGCTATTTATTTTTTAAGAGTAAGACCATTAGCAGAGAACATTTAACAACGAGAAGGTGCATATTTTTCGGAGAGATAAATTGTCGTCTGAAATGGATCCACTATGGAATTTCACCAGTCCGTTTAACATGTCCACAAGAGGTTTTTCACATTTTTTTTATATATTCTCTGTTAAATATGTTGCGTGTGGTTTGTAAGATGTTGCGAATGATTGTGGGTGCATGAAACAAATGTGTCTTTCTTTTTGGCAGCATTGATTTATTTACAATAAAGGTTAAAATTGCTTATATTTTTTAGTTATATGAAAATTGTTGTTCGAAGATATGCTTTGACTGCAAAACGTAAATATGTTAATAAATATGTGAAGAGTATGCAAAAATGCAATTGCCAAACTCGTTGTTTATTTTCCGTCGGCATTTCAAATGGGGCTTTTGGTTGGAAAAATCGACTTTTTCTTTTTTACCGATGTTTTCTTCTTTTGTATGTTTCCAATTGAAATTGTGTAATTGCGCCAAAAAGACAATAGGGCAATACGTTTCTGACACGTGACAAAATTAAACGTGACAAATTAAAAAAATTAACTACTTAATTTTTTATTGTTTTTTATTATTTTTTTATTTTTTTACAGAGTGAAAGGGTAGTTAATTTTTTATTTTTTTAATATTTTTTTTTTAATTTTTTTTACTTTTTTTTTAGTTTTTTTTTTACTTTTTTTATAGTTTTTTTTTTTACTTTTTTTATTTTAGATGTAAGAACATAAAATAAATATAAAACCAGAACAAAAGCATGCCGTGTTTTTCTATAGTTAGCATTTTTAATTAGTATAGATATCTTTAAGAAATATTGAAAAAATAAAATAAATAAATAAAACAGAAAAAAAGCACGCCGTGTTTTTCGGTAGTTAGCATTTGTAATAAGTATAACGTTAAAAAAAAATAAACAAAAAATAAAAAAAAAAATTTTTTAAATATAAAGCCCAAAAATAAGCATGAGTTCGATTTGTTCTGTAGTTGGTATCGTTCATTAATACGAGTATATAGTAAAAATGCATGTTAGTTAAAAAATGGTAAAATTGGTAAAAATGTATGGTATTAATAGTTTTTATTGGTTTCAAGAATATTAGAATTTGCATGAGTTTTAATTAGTGTTATCTTAAAACAATTAATAATCGCACGACTATTTTTATAGTGTTATTGATTACCTAGCATAGTATTATTATTAATAGCATGTATGTATGTATTTGTATTGTAGATGCATGTAACTATGGACAGGAGCCAAGTTTTTCAAAACCGTTGACATACGATTCAATTATGTACTTAGGTGGATTGATCGTGTTTTGAAAAACTGGTGAAAATTTGATGGTAAGCCAAAATGATCGTCAATAATAATTAATCTGATCGTGTGAGAATTTGTCTTAAGGCGAAAGCCAGGCAAATTCGTAATTCTTGTTCCATTCGTAGATTTTTTTTAATGTTATTAATTTTATTGTTGTTTATTTTATTAAAATATATATTTATTTCATTTCAGGATTTTTTCTTTTTATCGTTTCAGGCATATTTTTATAAGATTTATTTTTTAAGTCACTTTAATATCATTTACAAGAAATGTATTTCTTATATGTGTGTGGTATATGAGTGAATAAAAGCATACCTACATATTAATAAAAATAAGTTTTTTATTTTGGATAAAATCTTGATAGGTTTTTCAGGTCATTTTTGCTTATTCGTACAAGCAAAAACCACATGTACGCACATATATTCTTTTGTACATAGATGTAGATATGTCAACGAAAAAGTAAAAATTTTTGAATTCATACTGGCAATTTGAATCATACATGTAGCTTGTAAGATGCGCGACATTCAAGATGTGCTGTGGCATGGTTGGTATAGGCGAAGCAATTATGATGATGCTTTGCCAATACGGTCACAGTTCAACACCGAACGGATGCTGTGGGTTTTTTATGTATTTATAAAAATGAAATAAATAATTTGGTGGTTGAACTTGAACTTGAACCAAATTCGATTTTTGCTTTTTCTGTGGCTTGCGAAGTTATTGAAGAAGAAGAAGATTCGTTGACAAGACGGGGGAAACGAAAGCGAAGTAATTTTGCGCACTTGTCGGCACAGATGCATGATTTCAATAACCAACGGAAAAAATATTTTTTCTTGATCACAGAAGTGTGCAAGGGGAAGGGGGATTTTGAACACTGTTGCCACTTTTCCAATCGGCGCGGTGGTTGATAGAATTTTAGATTTTTAGATTTTGTCATCGCCGCGCCGAAAATCAACTTGTGGACAGCTGATGCTTGTAGCGGGGCAAGTGTGCAGGGTGCGCGTGAGTTTATGAATGCAAGTTTTTGCTTATGAATGAATTTCTTGTTCGTTAGAAGCGGGAGTTCGGGGAAAAGTAAACGTGGTGTCTGTATGTATTTCGTTGTAGTATTTGTATGTATGTACAGAGGTATTTCGTTTTGATGTTTGTAGAACGCTTGTACAAAGTGTCGATTAAGACAGCGATTTTCAATGTGTCCCGTGGCGTGTATGCTAGAGGGACGCAATTACTTTTCGCATGCGGTTGTTGGTTTTCTTCTTGATAGTGATCGAATCCCAGTCGGTGGAGTATTTTTTTTTGTTTTTTATGTAAATATATGTGTGTGTTTTTTTTATAAAATTTTTATTTTTACATTTGCTTTTAAAAATCCCTACACAAATTTCCATTAAGTACATATATACATATGTATATAGTCAGAAATCGTTGCTAAAAAATTTTTTAAAAATGAAAAGCTTTTGATGCAATTTAATTTAATATGTATGTACAAAGATTTTATACATATTTGATGTAAAAATAGAAGACTGTTTTCGCATAGAGCATGAACCGAGAATTTTAAAAAATTTAATAGAAGTATGTATGTACGTATTCATTCATATGTACATATCTAATGCAAACAATTTTTTTAGAGTTTTCTGAATTGTAGAGAAATTTAAAAAAATTCGTAAAGATATCATCCGATTTTTTGCCGAATTTTCTAAAATGAAATTTCGGAAAAAATCGGTAAAAGAATAAAAATAATGATGTTATGTGAAGAATTTCTTGCAGAATTTTTTCAAACTTTTCTCTATTTTTCGTACAGAAATTTCTTTACGATTTCGTGTCAACCACTTTATGTACATTTCTTTGAAGATTCGTAAAAAAATCATTACAGAAATGAGATACCTACTGCTAAATATTTCGTTAAGATTTCGGGAGCTTTAGTTTGCAGGGTCGGTACCTTAATTCACAAAGGCCCTAATCCACAATTTTTTTCGAAACTGTGTTTTTTCTTCACAGATTTTGGTAAGATATGTATATTAAAATACACTTGCACTAACAATTTGAACGTGTTAGTACCAAAAACAACGGAGGTTGGTATGCCACTTTTTTAAAAAACGTACATAGGTATGTATTTGCAGTTTTTGATTTTCTTTTTATAATGTTTTTGACTTCTCCTTTAAATAATAAAATTTTCTGATTAGGGCCTTTGTGAACAAGGTAACGCACACGTAACATAAAACAAACAAAAAATCTCCAGAATATCAACTTTGTACAAGGCATTACATTTATTTCTAATTTTAGTCATTTATTAATATAATCTTATAAAAAAAATTCAAACATGAAAAAAAAAACATTTTAAAACGAAGATTTGGCAGGTTTTTGGTTTTTTATAAGCGTGCAACTTCTTTAAACACACATGTTGCCAGATGTTGCTGGCAAAACACATATCTGTTGCTAAACATTTATTTCTTTGTTTCTGCCTCGGAATTTAACAGAATAATTGCGTTCCAAATGGCTGTTAAAATTCCATACTAGAAACGTTCTAGATTTCCATACCACAACGATTTCCACTGA
>NW_023464448.1:9028-10881 GCF_013731165.1 Rhagoletis pomonella
AACATGTGTGTTTAAAGAAGTTGCATGCTTATAAAAAACCAAAAACCTGCCAAATCTTCGTTTTAAAATGTTTTTTTTTTGTCATATTTAAATTTTTTTTATATGATTATATTAATAAATGACTAAAATCAGAAATAAATGTAATGCCTTGTACAAAGTTGATATTCTGGAGATTTTTTGTTTGCTTTATGTTACATGTGCGTTACTTTAATTCACAAAGGCCCTAATCAGAAAATTTTATTATTTAAAGGAGAAGTCAAAAACATTATAAAAAGAAAATCAAAAACTGCAAATACCTATGTACGTTTTTTAAAAAAGTGGCATACCTAACTCCGTTGTTTTTGGTACTAACACGTTCAAATTGTTAGTGCAAGTGTATTTTAATATACATATCTTACCAAAATCTGTAAAGAAAAAAACACAGTTTCGAAAAAAATTTTGGATTAGGGGCCTTTGTGAATTAAGGTATCGACCCTGCAAACTAAAGTTCCCGAAATCTTAACGAAATCTTTAGCAGTATCTCGTTTCTGTAATGATTTTTTTACGAATCTTCAAAGAAATTTATATAAAGTGGTTGACACGAACTCGTAAAGAAATTTCTGTACGAAAAGTAGAGAATATTTTGAAAAAAATCTGCAAGAAATTCTTCACATTATTTTTATTCTTTTATCGATTTTTTCCGAAATTTCATAAAAGAATCGCAATGTGCACAGTTTATTTCATGTTAGAAAATTCGGCAAAAAATCGGATATCTTTACGAATTTTTTTAAATTTCTCCACAATTCAGAATACTCTAAAAAAATTGTTTGCACTGGATATGTACATATCGAGCCCTAACCGCCAAAATAACGTAAGCGACATTTTTTTCAAAATTTTCTTTTTGATGCAGAAATATTCCTAGAGCATCTAGATACATGTCTGCATCAATAAAAAAAGTTTGAAAAAAATATCGCTTACGTTATTTTGGCAGTTAAGGCTCGATATGTATACTTCTATTAAATTTTTAAAAATTCTCGGTTCATGCTCTATGCGAAAACAGTCTTTTATTTTTACATTAAATATGTATAAAATCTTTGTACATACATATTAAATTAAATTGCATCAAAAGCTTTTCATTTTTAAAAAAAATTTTAGCAACGATTTCTGACTATATACATATGTATATATATATATATATTTATTTTTCAAAAAAATATATGTCAAGGACTAATATGTTAACTACCACATCCTCGAATTTCGACCTTCTAACTTTATTAGTTTTAGATAAAAAAAATTACACTTCTCTTTATAAGATATTGATAGTTACAATATATGTATATAAATGAAGATACTGGAAGCATTTTTATGGAACCATGTATGCGCTCTAAAAGAACAAACTAACCGCACAAACTGATGATGCACCTACGGTTTAAATACTTTAGTTGTTTTGTATACAATGGCGTAGCCAGCCTTTCACCTAGGGGGCAGGAGTTTGTATAGAGGGGCAAAAAATGATTTTAATTATATATTTTTTTTTTGTGTTAAGAAAGTCTAAGTTTTCTGGTAGCCTTTACAACGATACCAATTTTTTAAAAATCGGTTAGTATTTTTTTTGTTTAAAATATTTTTCTTTATAAAAAAAGGTATTTTTTTCTTTTAAGTGTTTTTTTTTAATTTTTATATACGAAGTATACAAATATGCATATCAGAAGAAAGAAGATTTGATTGCGTTAACAACGATATCAATTTTATAAAAATCATTTTTTTTTCTTTTTATCGTCTCAAGCATATTTTTATAAGATTTATTTTTTAAATATTTAAACCGCTTTAATATCATTTACAAGAAATGTATTCCTTATATGTACATATGTCAT
>NW_023464449.1:0-10876 GCF_013731165.1 Rhagoletis pomonella
TTTAATTCTAGTGGAACCAGATCAAGTTTTAAGCGACTAAAAAATCGAGTTGATTTTTAATGATTTTTTATTGCTGACGGCTTTTTGCACTTTTTACCAAATAAAAGGGAATTTCTTGTAGAATTAAATGCGCATGACCGTTTGCAAACAAACTAAAAAAAAAAATTGCGCTATTTTATACAAATTGCACTTGTTATATGCATAAAACGGCAAAACCCGTCGAAAATAACAAAAAAATTTAACTTAAAAACATTGCAAATATTAAACAAAAAACACCATGCACTCACTTTTGATTGCCAGTGTACATTTGTACATATTTGTGTTTATAATTAACTACTTATGAAATAATTTTTGTGGCACGAACATATACATATCTACTTGCGCTTTCTAAAAATGGGAATAAAAATTGGATTCGCATAAAATTTTAATTCAGATAACTAATATTTTAGTGAAAACATTTACAATAAAGCTTTCAGTAACTTTTGGCAAATTTGAGCAATTATTACTTGGTCCGTCCGGGATTTGAACCAAGAGAAACGGCGAGACGCCAAAAAGTTGCATCGCCTCTAGCATACGCGCAACAGTACATTATTCGGGTTGTGATCTCTAAATCACTACATATATGAAATTCTTCATTTATCCCAAAAGACAAGCGCATAAATATGTATGCATTGATAAATGTAAATATGTGCATACCAGTGACCTGCACGATTATGTTAGTATCGTACGAGTACGTTATTAACTAACACTTTTGACGATTACCACGATGCCAAAGTAGCGAAGTTACTCGGCATCGCCGCATCGTCGCATCGTACGATTACTAACAGCATCGTCGATTAGTAACAACGTAATTCTGTTAATAAATTAGCATCGTCAATATCAGTGTGACCAGATAATGCCAAAACCATATTAACTATACTTGCATAGTGTATCTTTTATTTAGTTCAGCATAAATTAATTCATAAATTCATAGAAATTAAACATATTTCACTTTAACAAAAACTATAACATAAAGTACGAGTTAGAAATAAAAAATATTGACAAAATAATATTTTATTTCTTGTCTTTCGAATGTAAAAATAAAATGGCATCCAAATTTTCTCCTCTAAGATTTGTTCTTCGTTCTTCCAAAACTCGATTTGCCACACTGAAACACCTTTCACTCGCAGCGCTAGATGCTGGAATGCATAATACTTTTCGCGCCAGTTTGGCCACCAAAGGAATTTCATTCTCATGTCGCCGCCACCAATGCAAAACATTGTTTTCTAAGTGGCAAACGTTTTTGTACATTAAAAATTACAAAGCAAAACTCAATAATGCCACGATACCAAATGTACCGTTACGTATACTCGTTGTCGGGGCTGCCAACTTTCCGTAGTTGGCAAGGTTAAAATTAGGCACGAAAAAGTGCTATGTAGAATTGCTGAATTTGGTTGCAAATGTAGCCTATTAAGTTATCTGATCACACTGGTCAATAGCAAGCTGCAAGCTAAAAACAGTGGTCGGCGCTTCATACCGCAATTGTGGACGATCACTTCACACGAATTCTTACGCTCTATCGTTTAGTCGTTAGCGAGACAGCAACAAATAAACAACGCGGATGGGTATTCTGCTTTGTTTCTTGAATACAAATATGCCTTGCGAGAAATATGTATGTACATAAATTGAAAATTCTTTTGGGGGCATATAATGCCCTTTGTGTAGTAGGACCTTTAAAACACTAGGGAATATGCTATTAAAAGACATTTTTATTAATTTCACAATGATATGGAAAATTTTGATGGGCATGGATTTTAATATTGGTGTTGGTGAATCCAAATGAATTTTTTATCTGAGTTTCATTACTTCAATATTGTCATAACTCAGAAAACTAAAAACTCGAGAAAAACGGCATTAAAGTTTTGATTTTACATATACTAACAGGCGAAAAATTACTACATATTTTGTTCTAATGACTACTGGTAATCGTTACAGCTATGAAATTTTTACACATCATAAGAAATAGGTAACGTGCATACTTAACTCGATTTTTTTGCTTTTTTTGGATTATGACGCTTTTCTAGTAAATCAGCGATTTACATATACATATCGCTACATGAAATGCAAAAGGACATGGCAAAAATCGTCACTGAAATGGAAAAAGTCGTGATTAATATTTTATTTTCATAAAACGATGTGGGGAGTTGTAATTCGATGAAATCCATCATATAAATCAAAAAGTGTATTTTGAATTTTTTATGAGTTACGACTTTTTGCATTTCAGCGACTATGTTTGTTACGTCTTTTTGCATTCATGTGACGATATGTGTTAAATATATGTTTTTATTGAAGCCCGATCCGTTAAAAATTTTTTTCACTTATAGTAATTTCGTACTGGGTTGCTCATGCGGAGCAGTTCTCTTGTGCTCACCAACCCAGACACAGTTTAACTTTTGCCGGCCAGTGTTGCCGCGACGTCATGAAAATATGTATCATAGAAAAAACAAAAAAATGGATCAAATGTTTCACAAATCATTTATTTAAGTATCAAGTATTTTATTTTTCCCTACTAATTTTACCTTTAAGGAGAGCTGGAAATACTTTTCCAGAAAAACGTTTGCTAAAAAATTATTCATACATATATCTTAAATTGTAGATTTTTACAGTTTGTGCGTACATATAAGTGTGATAAGTGCCATAGCAACGAATTCGAAATATATGCACCTTATTTTGGTTTTAAAAGTTTTTTTTTTTCAGAGCTTAAACTTATAAAATTCGTTGATTTTATTAAAACTGCGGAAAATGTAAAACCAACCTAACGTCAATCAATGCTCAACTTCAAAAAAAAATTTAGCTCTTCATATCAGCTATTAATATTACTTAGCTCTTTTTTTCGACCGAAAACTTTTCGAAATATTTCTCTGGCAACACTGGTTGGTGTCGTGGTTTAGTTCGTCACGCTCATGGTTGCCGCATTTTAGAAATGTAGTAACAGTGGATATTTTGCGTGCATAGGCTTTTTGGCCTCTTTTGCTTATACGTATAGTGAAGAAATGGATCTTAGAACTTTTTAGTAACTAATAACTATAAGATTTCGATGTTTAGGTTTTATTATTTTCATAGGAATGTGCTTTCACATAAATAGGTACATACATATATAGTTCTGAAAAAGAGATTGCCTCATAAATATTAACCATTATTTTTGGGTATAAACCAGCATTAAAATTTCTTATATATTTATATAGGTAGAATCGAATTAAATAAAGTGAGTCATTTGTGTCCTCTTTATAAAAATCCTGAAGCAAGCAATTTTAACTCATGTATGTATGTACATATAGTATATTACCAACATTTATTAACTCAAACTGTAGTTCTCATTCAGGGTCATACATTTTGTTTTTGGTTTGTAGCAAACGCATGCAAATAATCTAAAACAAAGTATATTAAAAACACGCTACTTTTTACTTTGGGTATTTTTTGTAATGTTCGTACATAAAATGTGGCAAGCGTGTGCCAAGATTACGAATAAAAAACATGGAATGTTTGCGCTCTTTCTGCTCACTCTCTCAACAATTTCATAAAAAACGGAATGTTACTAACATGTTAGTAACATGTTACTATCTTGACGATGCCGACGATGCGGCGATTCTGCGATGCCAAATTTACAGTTATGTAGCATGTACTCGCCGCATCGGCATCGCCGATTATTAACATGTTACCTTTTTATGTAATCGTGCAGCTCTCTAGTAGGTACACAATATTTTTCGTTTTTCCATTCTCCATACGTAGATATTAAGGCTATCTGGTTTGCCGACACGCAACAGGGATTTGTTCATGTGAGAAGCAAGGGAGTGTCTATTCGCACTTTGCCAGTGTCACCAGTGTACCAGTGTCGCCAGTGTCACCAGTGTACCACTGTCGGGAGTCTTCTCGGCTCTGCCAGTGTCACCAGTGTACCAGTGTCGCCAGTGTCGCCAGTGTCACCAGTGTCGCCGGTGTCGCCAGAGTCCCAGTGTCACCAGTTTCACCAGTGCCAACAGTTTCACCAGTGTCACCAGTGTCGCCAGTTTCACCAGTGTCACCAGTGTACCAGTTTCACCAGTGTCACCAGTGTACCAGTTTCACCAGTGTCACCAGTGTCGCCAGTTTCACCAGTGTACCAGTGTCACCAGTGTACCAGTGTCACCAGTGTCGCCAGTTTCACAAGTGTCGCCAGTATCACGAGTGTCACCAGTGTCGTCAGTTTCACCAGTGTCACCAGTGTCGCCAGTGTCACCAGTGTACCAGTGTCACCAGTTTCACCAGTGCCACCAGTGTCACCAGTGTCGCCAGTTTCACCATTGTCACCAGTGTACCAGTTTCCCCAGTTTCACCAGTGTTGCCAGTTTCACCGGTGTACCAGTTTCACCAGTGTACCAGTGTCGCCAGTGTACCAGTTTCACCAGTGTACCAGTTTCCCCATTGTACCAGTGTCACCAGTGTACCAGTGTCACCAGTTTCACCAGTGTACCAGTGTCACCAGTGTACCAGTGTCACCAGTGTGACTAGTGTCGCCAGTGTACCAGTGTCGCCAGTGACTAATGTGTCAACAGTGTCGCCAGTGTGGCCATTATATTTTATATAGAAAAGCGCCGCAGACGAAGTCGGCCGATTTTTTAATCCTTTTTACTATCTACTAAATTTTTTTATAGAAAAAGTGCAGGAAGATTAAATTATTGTTTTCTGGTGAAACTGGTGGGACTGGTACACTGGTGACACTGGCGACACTGGCGACATTGGCGACACTGGTGACACTGGTGCACTAGTGACACTGGTGAAACTGGCAACACTGGTGACACTGATACACTGGTGATACTGGCGGCACTGTCGACACTGGTGACACTGGCGACACTTCCGACACTGGTGAAACTGGTGACACTGGTACACTGGGGAAACTATTGACACTGGTAAAACTGGCGACACTGGTGATACTGGCGGCACTGTCGACACTGGTGACACTGGTACAATGGGGAAACTGGTACACTGGTGAAACTGGTACACTGGTGACTCTGGTACACTGGGGAAACTGGTGACACTGGTGAAACTGGTGACACTGCTGACACTGGTACACTGGGGAATATGGTGACACTGGTGAAACTGGTACACTGGTGAAACTAGCGACACTGGTGACACTGGTGAAACTGGCGGCACTGGCGACACTGGCGACACTGGTGACACTGGTACACTGGTGAAACTGGCGACACTGGTGACACTGACGGTACTGTCGACACTGGTGACACTGGCGACACTGGTGACACTGGTACACTGGTGAAACTGGTGACACTGGTACTCTGAGGAATCTATTGACACTGGTGAAACTGGTGACACTGGTACACTGAGGAATCTATTGACACTGGTGAAACTGGTGGCACTGGTACACCGGGGAAACTCGGGAAACTGGTGACACTGGTGAAACTGGTACACTGAGGAAACTATTGACACTGGTGAAACTGGTGACACTGGTACACCGGGGAAACTGGCGACACTGGTGACACTGGCGACACTGGTGAAACTGGTGACACTGGTACACTGGGGAAACTATTGACACTGGTGAAACTGGCGACACTGGTACAATGGGGAAACTGGTATACTGGTGAAACTGGTACACTGGTGACACTGGTACACTGGTGAAACTGGTATACTGGTGAAACTGGCGACACTGGTGAAACTGGTGACACTGGTACACTGGTGACACTGGTGAAACTGGCGGCACTGGTAACACTGGTACACTGGTGATACTGGTGACACTGGTACACTGGTGACACTGGTGAAACTGGCGGCACTGTCGACACTGGTGACACTGGCAACAGTGGTGACACTGGTACACTGGTGAAACTGGTGACACTGGTACACTGAGGAAGCTATTGACACTGGTGAAACTGGTGACACTGGTACACTGGGGAAACTGGTTACACTGGTACACTGGTGACACTGGTGAAACTGGTGACACTGGTGATACTGGCGAAACTGGTGACACTGGTACACTGGTGACACTGGTGAAACTGGCGACACAGGCGACACTGGCGACACTGGGGACACTGGTACACTGGTGACACTGTTGACACTGGTACACTGGTGACACTGGCAGAGCCGAAGACTCCCGACACTGGTACACTGGTGACACTGGTGACACTGGCGACACTGGCGACACTGGTGGCACTGGTACACTGGTGACACTGGTACACTGGTGACACTGGCAAAGTGCGAATAGACACTCCCGAGAAGCAATCGGCATCTATGTAAATCTAAACCATACTTTTCCAAAGGTTGACCTTGAGTATTACTGATTGTGATTCCGGATGCCAATCGAATTCGGATTTGCCATCTTTTAAATTTAAATGGAGCGGAGGGCCTGTAAATCTCCGTAAGATCTTTCTCTCGAATACTCCAAGAGCCGCCTCAACGGATGTTGTTATTGTCTATTCTTCGGTGCCATATACCAGCATGGGCATGTAATGAGTGACTTTTAGAGTGTGGCTTTTGTACGTCGAGAGAGAACTTTACTCCCGAATTGCCTACTCAGTCCAAAGAAGCACTTGTTCGCTACAGTAATTCGGCATTGGATTTCGATGCCGACATTATTAGCGGTGTTATGCTGGTTCCTAACTAAACAAAATTGTCTACGCTCTCGAAATTACAACTGGCAACAGTGATGTGGGTGCCAAGGCGTGAATGCTCTGAGCCTTTGTTTGATAACAGGAGATACTTCGTCTTGTCCTCGCTGATCACCAAACCCAATCGCTTTGCTCCGTTATCCAACTTGGAAGAGACAGGAGAGAATTCGAGGTTTTTGTTACCGGTGATGTTCTTATTATCTTAACATTTGCAATATGCGATCATAAATGCTCTTCTGCTCACGCTTTAATTTATGTATGTTTGATTGGGCATATAATAGAAGATCAGAGTAATAATAATAATCATAATCTTCATAATATTATCCAACGTTATTCAAATTGCTCTCGCTGATTTTTCGAGAAATTTTTCTAAAAAGCCGAGCAGCTCATCTAGTTTAGCAAAAAAATTTCTAGAAAATATGGGTATTGTTAGGTAGATGTGTATTTCAATAAGGTAGTTTTTAGATATTTGAAATTCGGAAAAACTCAACGCTAAAGCAGGCACATTCTCTTTACTCGCAATAGGGTAAGGCTTCCTCAAGTGGGCACCGAATTTACCAACATTAATACTTTTCAATGATATTCAGGCAGCGCCGAGGATTGTAGTAGAACAGTACACTGTGTAATTTTTGTTGCAAAATTCCAACTAGGTTTTTTTTAATGAACGATTGAAAATTTTTGCAGTGTTTTGGAAATTTTTATTTTTCTTTGAAAGTAAGTGTAGGAAGGAAAAAATTTTCTGGGTGCAGATTTAAGAAACATTAAACTATACAATAAAATTATTTGCGTTACAAAAATATATATTTTTTTGCTTTTCAATCATTTCTTTATGTAAAATTGAATTTTTAAGCAATTTCTGCGCCTCGTGGACGAAAATATTTAACAACAACTTATGTAATAAACATTTCTGCATTTATCTATGAAAAAATGCGTGCATTTCGATATAGTTTGGTCGGAACGAATTTTTAATTGCCAGCATGCGGGCCCGTATCGCGTGGCTGGAACGCGCGTAGTTCATGTTGACTTCTTGCGCAAGAACGAAGCGCACGTTTCAATCGTTCCATTTTTATTTCTCATGCTCGAATTTCGCATGCCCGCGGGAGTCGGACGCGCACGCTGGCAAATAAAAATTCATTCCGACCAAACTGTGTACTGTTCTACTACAAGCAGAGAACGTATATTTATAGAGAAGGTCCAAGAACTGTGAATGCCACATTTTTCGAGCCAACTAAACAGAGAACGTATATTTATAGAGAAGGACCAGAGAACGTATATTTATAGAGAAGGTCCAAGAACTGTGAATGCCACATTTTTCGAGCCAACTAAACTGGCGAAGCGCATTTTAAGAGCGACAAATATTTGGAATACTTAACAGCGAAAGCAAAATACAAAGCAGAAAAGAAGAATGTTAACAGAGCTAAATCTCACGAGAGCATTTGCAATGGTAATTAAATATGAATACTGATAATTTTTATGATATTTTGGGAAAATTTTCAAATAGAAAACCCAAGTAAAAAAAATAAAATTTTTTTTCAATGATTTGTACAAGTAACATGAAATTAAATCGAAAATAGTATATAACATTCCCGATTTTTGTGATATTTTATTAATAATTGCAAATAGAAAAGTCCCATGTGTTTGTGTTTTTTTGTGAAAATATTTTTTGATACAAAAATCCTTTTCCCCGGTGATTTCCACAAATACTGTGAAAATAAATCGAAAGGTTATATAGCATTTTTCGTTTTTTGTAATACCTATGTTGTTAGATTTTCAATTATAAAACTATTGGTATTAGATTTTTTTTGTGAATAGTTTTTAGGGGAAAAAATAATTTCTTCTCGGTGATTTGTACACACAACGTTCAAATAAATCGAAAATATTATATAACATTTTCCAATTTTTGTGTTATTTTCAAGTAAAAAACTATTGGTATTGGACTAAAAAAAAACCTGTGAAAAGAATTATTTTCTTTTTTTTTGTAGAGATCTCACAAAACTAAGTCGAAAGTCTGTATGAATTTTTTCCATATTTTCGATATTTATGGAAATAATTCAGTTTTTAATTATTTTCGACTTGGAAACTTTTTTTAAAAATACTTAAAATCTGAAAACTTCGGATTTTCGCAGCAATTAGTAAAGATCACGCTAATCTAAGCCGAAACTATTTAACAAATTTTTCAATATTTTCAATATTTATTCAGTTTTCAAATATGTTCTAATAAAGTCGTGTAAGTTGCCATTGGATGGGTGGCAGCTCCGCTACTCATGTGCATATTTGTCCCCCACATTGTCATTTACATATCTAATTTATTAATAACTAAACCTAAATTTATAAAGCACATATTTGTAAACTTCATTTCATTACGTATTTCTGCTACCAAATTTTTCATGCATCCAAAAAGACAAACAAATGAGAATGTAAGTATGTATGCATTTGTAAATGTACATATAAACATACATATACACGATTGTTCTGCTTTCGTCTTCCCCTCGCCGCTTCCATCTACACAAATTATTCAATTTCTGCGAATCGGCAACAGATTGGCACGTGCGCGAACCCATTAACCCCATGTTTGCGAAATATTTACATTTTCGCATAAGTTTGCATTTAATAAAGCAATACTCGTACATTTTGTATGGTGAATAATATTAATTAATTTAAAATTCTGCATATAACCATGTTCTCGACGATACATGTAACTTTCATAAAGATTAAACATAAAAATTGTGCTTCATTAACAGTTGCAACCAGCTGAAACCAAAAAAACTATGTCCGCTAAATGGGTTAAAATCAAACTGGAATTGACATTTTTTACACGCATACATGCATACATTCATATACACATGTACAGTGGAGTACCACTAGCTTGGACATTGCATTGCTTGGACTTTGATGTGTTTGAAACTTTTATGGTACTGAAGATTTGCTTACGGTTGAAAAATATTAAAAATCGTCGGTGCATATATGAAAATATATTTTTATAAAGGCTTTGAAGTATAGAAAATTTTAATATTAAAAAATAAATAAAATAATTTTTTTGTATATATATAAATTTTGTTCAAGGCACATTGACCCACCTGTACAAAAATTGTGTTGCGGCATGGACAAAAATTTATTTTTCGGACCGAAAAATATGCAAACGAGCTAAGTTGCCACGTTACATCTGTGAACTTCCGATAAAACCGCATAGTTTTGCGATTTTAGAAGTTTTGATTTTATTAAAAAAAAAATCAATGTAATTTCCTGCAGAAAACGTACACTTTTATTTAATGTTTATTAAAATTACATCTCGAAAACTAGTTAATGATTGAAATATTGATATGTAACATAAAAAAAGAGTGTTTTGCGAAAAATTACCAAAAATTTCCAAAATTCGAGATAACTTATTTTACTGGTTATAGAGAAATAGTTGCCACTTTTCACTTGGCTTGCCGAGATTTCTTCATTTTAAGATTTTAGAATTTTTGTGTCGGATTGAAAAAGTTGAGCTTGATGGTGATGAATTTGCGGGGAGATGTGCTGCGGTTATTTTTATGAATGAATTTACTTGGCCTTGAGAAATACGCGCATGCGGTTATGAAAGAAATAGTTATTGTTGTATTTGAGTATGCGTGTAATTATGTGCATATGTATGTATGCTGCCGTGAGTTGTAAATATGTACATTTGTGTGTATGTGCGTAGTATTTTGGCAGTAATATGCACATACATACATATATATGTATGCATGTAAAAACTTTATCAGTTAATGGAGTACGTATGTACATACGTATGCATGGGGAAATGCATTTTCATTGGACTCCAAAACTATTGGGGCATACCTATTCGTATATGAAATAAAGTCGACCCTAAGTTTAAGTTTGTCAGTCCCAAATAAGAAGAAAGTTAGTTGCATCTTTTTTTTCACAGATGCCTAGTCCACTGAAAGTGATATGAAAAAGCTGTAACTAACTTCAGTGTCGGCTTTATTTTAGCTATGCATATGCCCCATTATTTACATATAATACGAGTATAGCAGTGATATGTATGCATGTAAAAACTTTATCAGTTAATGGAGAACGTACATATGTACATACATATGCATGGGGAAATGCATTTTCATTTGACTCCAAAACTATTGGGGCATATTCGTATATGAAATAAAGTCTACTCTAAGTTTAAGTTTGTCAGTCCCAAATAAGAAGAAAGTTAGTTGCATCTTTTTTTTCACAGATGCCTAGTCCACTGAAAGTGATATGAAAAAGCT
>NW_023464450.1:0-10874 GCF_013731165.1 Rhagoletis pomonella
GAAAAATATTAAAAATCGTCCGTGCATATATGTAAATATACTTTTATAAAGGCTTTGAAGTATAGAAATTTTTAATATTAAAAAATAAATAAAATAATTTTCTTGTATATATGTAAATGGTGTTCAAGGCACATTGACCCACCTGTACAAAAATCGTGGCGCGTCATGGACAAAAATTTTACAATTTCGGACCGAAAAATGTGAAAACGAGCTAAGTTGCCACGTTACATCTGTGAACTTCCGATAAAACCACATATGTTTGTGATTTAGAAGTTTTGATTTTATTAAATAAAAATTATGTATTTTCCTGCAGAAAACGTACACTTTTATTTAATGTTTATTAAAATGACACTTTAAAATACTAGTTAATGATTGAAATATTGGTATGGAACAGAGAAATGAGTGTTTTGTCAAAAATTACCAAAAATTGACAAGATTCGAGATAACTTATTTTACTGGTTATAGAGAAATAATTGCCACTTTTCACTTGGCTGGCCGAGATTTCTTCATTTTAAGATTTTAGAATTTTTGTGTCGGATTGACAAAGTTGCGCTTGTTGGAGATGAATTTGCGGGGAGATGTGCAGCGGCTGTTTTTAGGAATGAATTTACTTGGCCTTGAGAAATATGCGCATGCGTTTATGAATGAAATAGTTATTGGTGTATTTGAATATGCGCGTAATTATGTATGTGTGTATGTATGCTGCCGTGAGTTGTACATATGTACATTTGTATATATGTGCGTGGTACTTAGACAGCAATATGCACGTATGTATGGATGTACTTATATATGCATGCAAAAATGTTGTCAATTAATGGAGCATGTAGTACATATAGATACATATATGTATGCGTGGGAAATGCATTTTCATTTGACTCCAAAACTATTGGGGCATATTAGTAGACGAAATAAAGTCGACTCTTAAGTTAAAGTTTGTCAGCCCCAAATAAGAAGAAAGTTAGTATGTACTTACATATATGTAATATTATATGCAGGTGCAAGAACGTTATCAATAAATGATTTTGGAGTATGTGTATGGGGTACATATGTACACATGTATGTAAGTACATATGTACATGCATACATTCAGATGCGATCAACTAATTAGCAGCGAAATTCAATATGATATTGTTGCAAATTATGTTTATTTATTTTTAATGATTTTCATTTAAAATATAATTCAATCTGTAACAAAAACCACAATAATAAAAGTTTAAAAGTTTGCACAAATTGCAAAAAAACGAATTGAACTTCAAGAAATGGTCACAAAAATTTTTAATTAGAATATTTAAAAAAAATTCGGGTATGCAGTATTGTAGTCCATTCAATTATAGTATAAGAAAGTGCAAGTTTCAAGTTGTTAAAAATTACCGTTGATTTTTTAGGTTTTTTTTTTGTTAGGGTACTGCTGTTTTTTCCCATACAAAAAAAAAATTTTGTTCATGTGTTATATGGAAGAAAATGCGAACAACCCTCCACAAAAAAATTCTAAAAAATGAACGGTAATTTTTAACGACTAGAAGCTTGGACTTTCATATACTATAATTGAATGGACTACAATACTGCATACTCGAACATTTTCTAAATATTCTAATTAAAAATTTTGAAATTTTTATAACAATTTTTTGAAGTTTGATTTATTATTTTGCAATTTGTACAAGCTTTTAAACTTTTATTATTGTGGTTTCTGTTATAGATTGAATTGTGTTTTAAAGGAAATTATTAAAAATAAATAAATAAACATAATTTGCAAACAATATCATTTTGAATTTCGTTGCTAATTAGTTGATCGCATCTGTATGTACTACAAGTATCTATATGCGCATGCCTGGGAAATGGATTTGCATTTGACTCCAGAACTATTATTTACAAATAATATCTACGAGTATTGCAGTAAAAGTCAAAAACAACTTTGAAGTTAACAAGTGCATTGCTTTGTAAATTTTTTTGTTAATGCGTCCATCTTTAAAGTGAGTTTGTGAAAAAACTAAGGTAGTTAGAAAACTGGGATTTGTTGCATTGAAAATAGTGTAGCAACTACAATAAGAATCGTTAAAAAAAAAACGATTTTTGCGACCCAAATGCCGACGGCAAATCACCAATGAGTTTGCATATTTGCATAGCTTTCACCTATTTATTAGATAACAAATCTACGTTTTGGAGTTAAAGCATTCCCTGGCCAATATCTTCGAAAATTAATTTTGAAGTTAACAAACACATTCCTTTATACATTTTTTTGTTAATGCGTCCATCTTTAAAGTGAGTATGTGAAAAAAACCAATTTTATCATTTTTTTAACTAACATGCATTTTTACTATTTACATGATATAATACTCGTACAAGAAGCGAACTTGAACAGATGCTTTTTAAGTTTTTAGCAACATTAACTACTGAATAAATTATATTTAACAAATGGTCATGCAGAAATGCAAACCAGCAATTCTAACTAATATAAAAGTACATTTAATATAATTTAACTATATTAATTTATTTAATTCTGTTAACTCTTCTTGAAATGTTGATCGCGCTATGGTGATATTCCATGGATTTATTTTTCAGCCAAACAATTTTACGTTCCAAAAATTTGCACCTTCTCTATCTATCTAAGTTCTCTGACATCACCCACATTTTCATTTACCAAGGCATAATTGCTGTATAACTATGCAATGACCTACGGAGATTTATGTACATATATCTGTGGTGTTTCTTGCTGCTTTCGGCATAGTTTGAGGCCATTTACCTATTGCGTGCAGATTTCCACTGAGAAGTGTTGAGGTTGCGATAATGATTGTTCGTAGATAAATACATACATATCTACATTGTACATAGGTGTGTGTGTTTGTATTTACTTCAGTGCCACAGAATACTTTGGGGACCCAAAAACCCATAACTAAAAATTTAATTACTTTAAAATGCTGGTAGGCATGGTTAATGCATAGCCGAAAACTAAAATTGCAGCTTGGCCGTATGCCTGCAACTATTCTTATTGTTCTTCTAAATAATCATAAGCCAGAAAAGGGGGCATTGATTTCCGTGTTTGGATGGACTCTTAAGAGTAGAGAAAAAAGAAATTTGCCTATGCACATTTTTATTAATCAGAAAATAAAATAAAAACTTGGTTAAGCGGCGGTAAGAGTCGAATGGATTGGCTCCTCACACATTTTCAGTTGGTGTTAGGACAAAAGGATATGCTTTAAAGCAAAACAATCTGGGCGGAACATTAAGGTGGAAGCACGGAAAATATATTTTCAGAGTCAATTTATATAGCAATTCCTGTCATGTCGCTAACATTTGTATCGTAACTTAGCATTTTTTCTTCAAAAAGTTATTCGCTTTATAAATATGTAAATAAATTATGTACGCAATATTATTGTTGTAGTTTCATTTATTTGACTTTTAAGTATCACAACTTATACAACTGTCGCTTCTATCGCCTAGCTCGTACTGCTGCTGCGTAGAAATGATAAACGCAACGTGCGTGCCTCTAAGTTTACCAATCAGCGGTATCTGTTCCTACCGCAAAAACGCTGACTGCCTAAGCCACGACCTTTGAGTTTCAAATAAGCTGTGTGCGCGCCTGCTTCGCTTGTACACTAAATTATGAGAACATGGTGTACTCTCTGAGGGGCTGGTGGCTACAACCTAAAGCGGCTTAAAATCGCACGGTGGTTTAAAGTTACATTAAAATATGTTTTCAGAACAACAGATATTTTTGCAAACCAATATCTTTCACTACGGAGCCTAAATTGGTTCAAGTTGCACTAGGAATTGCTGCCTGACTGGCTTGCAAGATGCGCCTGCAATTCCAACTCATGAAACCCAAAAATGAATCTAGGAAATATAGTTTTTATTATTAAGCTAACAGTGCCATACCGAAAAGTATTCTAAATGCTGTGATCAGCGCCCGATTTTCGCTTGTTGCTACAAGGTTTATATCAAAATCCAATTTCACATACTTCCTTCTAATCAACCACCAAAGCATTGCATGTGGCCCAATTACGTTCGCGTCACGTTGGGATGCGCATCGCGGCAGCGCTACAACGCGACTTGTCAATTTGCAGTGAACCCAAAGGAGCAGTGGCAAGCAGCCGTAATACAAACGCTTGGGGCCGACCTAAAACTGCGTTAAAATTATGTAAACCCAGGACTAGGCATGGACGTAGCTAACTATCTAACATAATAGCCTAAGGTCACCCTCTTACACACATATACATACATACATAGATACTTACGCGTAAATGTACACACACAAGCCTATGTATGATCGTAATTTACGTAAGCATGCTTATACATAGTTATGCAGCTCATTTGGGCTTGTAAAGGAGCGTGGCCGAGCACGTTGTATACACAACCCCAGGGATGGCACGGCACTATGATCAAAGCGATATACGCGTTGAGGTACCGGCAGACCAGCGTACAAGGCGCCTACCGCTGCACCGGCGCACATCTCACACCTAATGCCTCAAAGAAACTTTCAAGCAAGCTTAATAGCTGATAGGATGCTTAGCTACTAGTTTGCGAGAAAGTGTGTTGGGGAATTTTAATACTCGCTGCTGAATTTTGAAAATACTTCGCCGAGACTGCAAAGTGGCAATCAAATTGATTTATTTTAGTTGTTTACGTGCAAGCGGCGACAAAAATTTATGCTTTACTTTGTTTACAGTTATTTACATTAAATATAGAGGATAGCCAGAGTGAGTGCGTGTGTGTGTGTGTGTGTGCTTATGATATTTACATACAAGCTTTTGTTCTGGACTCTGGCGCTTAAGTACTTGTGTAAGCACAAATCATGGAGGAAAGCCAGCAGGCAAGCAAAGTTTGGTATTCCCTGTAGGGAAATAAATTAGTTTAAAGTTTATTTTTGAACTACGCATTGAGCGGTACATGGATGGGAATTCAGTAGCAGAGGTTTAGTTTGATTTAATAAGAAGAGAATAAATTTATTCTTTGGTTATTGGGATATGGGGATTGTATGTACATACCTATGTATATGACCCTACAAAATGACGAGATGTGGTTTTCGGAGATGTTCTGCGTCAAGAAAGCCTTTTCAATTGGCTGCCATCATTGGTGTTGGTGTTGGAGCCTTGGTGGAAAAAGCTCTTCGACTCGACACCCATAGGTGGAGAACAAAAGCAAAGGCGCCCACGAACAGAATGGAAGTACCAAGTGCAAAAGGACCTGCTCTCGAGACGAGCAACTGAAGGAAATTCGCACAGGAGAGAGGCAATGGGAGAAGGTTTTTGGTTTCGGGCCAAACCGAAAATAAGAACAAGAATTAGTTGGTTCATGAAAGTCTTCACTCAGTACCGTCTGAGTCTTGTTTAACATTTTAATGAGTTTGATCCGCGGTAATTGGAGAGAAAACAGCGGAATCACGTGTCCTGTGGATTGGACCCAGTACACTAAGCTTGCAATCCTGTATTTGTGCTCTACCAGCACTTCGCTGTTGACTTAAGATAGAAGAGCCGCGTATTTGACCCCTGTGCGTGCAAACCGTATTATTGCTGTCCTTGACTCCTTTTGGCCCAGTGGTGGGACAAGAGTTTTGTTTCTACTTGGATGCTCTTCTTGTATATTCCAAAATTTCTCTGGACATTTGTTACAGGTTTCCATCTGTAGGTTCCGGGTGTGAAACCATTTGATTGCTGCTCTAAGTTTTGTTGGAATTTTGCTACCGCCCTCCTGCTTTCCAGCATCTCAAGCCTTCTTACTAACGAATTTCTTTCGTCTCTTCAGCAGTGCCAACGGAGAGATAAAAGTTGAACTCCACTGCTTATAGACAACCAGGCAATGAAGAGTTGCTTATTCGCGCAGGATAGAGAGTGGAGCGCGAAATTTCTTGGCTGCCCGTTTGTACTGCAGCTTTTCGACTTAAAACGTCAAGAAAGGCACCTTCCGTTTATGGAAAACGTGGCCAATTTGGTTCATGGTTCTTTGAATGGCTTTGTGAATATTACGATGCTGGTGGTTGGTATTAAATACGCCCTAAATATACCCTCGTGGTGATGGGCTCGTGAGAAATGAAGGTTCCGAAATTAGTTTCTTATGGCTTCTTTGCCCATATTTTCCTCCGTCGGGGAACGGGCCGATTCATTAATTGATCAAGTCCTACACGCCGTCCCTGCTCAGCTATAATGTCACATCTCCAAGATTCCGGTAATGTCAGCCTCGTATTCATAGAGGAAATCTAGCTATTGAGGTCCTGACATTCCAGGGCCAAACCGTATTCCTTGATCTGTAAGCGGGGTCGTCAATGCTAAGAGAGGTAATTATACGAGGTCTCTAAAGGTTTCTAAAGATGCAACTTTATGTATCGCGCCGCCTACTTCAAGAACAGAACCTGATGACTTCAGCTGAGAGGCTCCGCATTGAGTATAGTCGAGCAACTGTAACGGCATACCCAGATGGATGACTATTTCGCATAACAGACCGGCAGCAATTGAAGTTTTTTTAGTCTCAGAACTTTATGTCTGTAGCGTCAAATGGAAAATAAGCACAAGAGCATCCCAGTCCTACCTCGGGCTTATTAAGCAGCTGAAATATGTGCAACATTCCTGCGAGTATATTTTCTGACCATCTTTTATGAATAAGCACTGCCGCAGATACCCGCAGCAGCATGTTTCTCCGAACTCAGCGGAGCTGCCAGAAGGGAGATGCCAGTGAACTAGAAACAATAGGATTTAACACAATATTACTAAGCCATTGGCGCTTTCGCCGCAAGCAACTGCAAAGACAACAACTAACTAACCAACTACTAGGTACGAGGTATGAATATATGTGCGAGGTATAGTACTCTATAAAGCATGTTCCATAAAATGAGCAGATAAAATCTGAGAGTAAAATGAAGTTTCCGTTATGGGAAGCAGGGAGCGTTTTGACTGGACGGAACTAAGCAAGTCAAGACTTGATTGCATTGCTTTATAATGGGTGATTTTTTAAGAGCTTGATAACTTTTTTTTTAAAAAAAAACGCATAAAATTTGCAAAATCTCATCGGTTCTTTATTTGAAACGTTAGATTGGTCCATGACATTTACTTTTTGAAGATAATTTCATTTAAATGTTGACCGCGGCTGCGTCTTAGGTGGTCCATTCGGAAAGTCCAATTTTGGGCAACTTTTTCGAGCATTTCGGCCGGAATAGCCCGAATTTCTTCGGAAATGTTGTCTTCCAAAGCTGGAATAGTTGCTGGCTTATTTCTGTAGACTTTAGACTTGACGTAGCCCCACAAAAAATAGTCTAAAGGCGTCAAATCGCATGATCTTGGTGGCCAACCTACCGGTCCATTTCTTGAGATGAATTGTTCTCCGAAGTTTTCCCTCAAAATGGCCATAGAATCGCGAGCTGTGTGGCATGTAGCGCCATCTTGTTGAAACCACATGTCAACCAAGTTCAGTTCTTCCATTTTTGGCAACAAAAAGTTTGTTAGCATCGAACGATAGCGATCGCCATTCACCGTAACGTTGCGTCCAACAGCATCTTTGAAAAAATACGGTCCAATGATTCCACCAGCGTACAAACCACACCAAACAGTGCATTTTTCGGGATGCATGGGCAGTTCTTGAACGGCTTCTGGTTGCTCTTCACTCCAAATGCGGCAATTTTGCTTATTTACGAAGCCATTCAACCAGAAATGAGCCTCATCGCTGAACAAAATTTGTCGATAAAAAAGCGGATTTTCTGCCAACTTTTCTAGGGCCCATTCACTGAAAATTCGACGTTGTGGCAGATCGTTCGGCTTCAGTTCTTGCACGAGCTGTATTTTATACGGTTTTACACCAAGATCTTTGCGTATCGACATTTCACGGTCTTCAGCAACACTCTCAGAAACAGACGCAATATTCTCTTCTGTACGCACTGTACGCATTCGTGTGGTTGGTTTAATGTCCAATAAAGTAAACTGAGTGCGAAACTTGGTCACAATCGCATTAATTGTTTGCTCACTTGGTCGATTATGTAGACCATAAATCGGACGTAAAGCGCGAAACACATTTCGAACCGAACACTGATTTTGGTAATAAAATTCAATGATTTGCAAGCGTTGCTCGTTAGTAAGTCTATTCATGATGAAATTTCAAAGCATACTGAGCATCTTTCTCTTTGACACCATGTCTGAAATCCCACGTGATCTGTCAAATACTAATGCATGAAAATCCTAACCTCAAAAAAATCACCCGTTATTAAATTTATGAAATTTATGGACATACATACATAAATATGTAGATGTATGTATGCAAGTAGTTGTGTGTAATAAACAAACTGCATAGCTTAATGGCAACAACAATAGCAACAACTGTAGGTAGTAAGTCAAAGCAGCTGTAGAGTTAAAGCTCTACATACATACTTACAAATTATGTTATTGTTTACAAGTTGTCGTAACAGTTTGTTGGTGTCGTGATTTTGTTGTTATAGTCTTGTTACATTTTGCGGCTATTTGCTTTGTTCACCCGAGGAAGTAGAGAGGAAAACAAGCATCCTGCTTGTGTTTATTGGTAGAAAACTTCTCGGCTTGGTTTAGTTGATTTCAGTATCGTCTGAACGACGGAAAAACAATTTTAAACAAAATTTTATGAAAATTTACGAAATGTATGGAAATTTAGTTTAGTCCCATGTTAATTATAGATACCTGCTAAAAAAAAACGATTTTAACGAATTTCAAGCCTATTGTAAAGTTAGTACTCTTCAGCGAAGTTATCCTCAATTGTAAGTGGATCATTTGGCTGGCTCGCACTTTCTCAATGGCCAACTATGTACAAGCACTAACTGAGTGACAAAGGCACGGGCACATCATGCCACTTCACTGCCTGTGCGGTGACTACTTAGGAACGAGCGCTAGCATTTTCCTTGTGTCCATCCCTGAGGTTTTTGTGCTAGCTGCACCTCCAGTGCGAATGAACTTTGATCAACTATTGGGATATTGCTGAGCATCACAATGAGTTAATCTCTTAGTAAAAGCGATGACACCAGCCAAAAAGAAGAAGACTTATCGGCCGAAAACTATCCTGATCCCGATTTAGCAAAACCCGGACTTCCATAAAGTGGCATGATCATGAAAAAACCCGAAAAGTTTAAAAATTATATATAACGATTCCTCCGCGCTCACAACCCACAAACCAATTAGAAATAACATTTGAAGGGGAGCTACCGATCGTCTATCAGAAATTTTCTCTAGAGAGGTTTATAGATTCCCCGACTACTGCAGTGTATTCCAGGATAAGATATATGCAATTGGCATAGTGTCGAAGCTGGTATGCATGATTGACTCGCCTTCGTTGTGAACAGTCAAGCTGATACATATTAAGGCCTCTCGATCGGTAATGACTAACTCTTTTTGCGTTTAACAGTACCGAAGATCTCTACAATATCTTTTACAACACATAGTCAATCTCTATTACGTCCCGGGACACAGTGTTATCCAGTAAAATGCGGAAGCTCAGAGAGTACATCGGAAATAGATCTGAGAGAGCATTAACAGAAACGAGGACTACTGTCCTTCTTGAGAAATGTGTTTCTTATCACGGGTCGAGAAGACGGCCAGAGGACCTACCAACATCAGCTAAAGTAATCTTCGAACATACGCCCTAACTCTGACCACTGATTTTAAAACATAAACTCCAGATTATTAAGGTAATACTAACGGTGCACTGGTGTCGGTCATATTTCCGTAGAAGCTGTAGACATGAGAAAGAAGTGGAACTTTTTCTGCACTGGCTGTAACTGGTTATACGTACAGGAATAACTCGGTTTTTACCGACCAAAAGCTGTTGTTTTGGCGATCTAACCTCGTTTAGATCGGTGAACCCCATCAAATCGTAACCCTCGCAGTGCCTGGTTGTGAGTTTTAATGTTCTCATTCTGGTTGTTTGTGTTTCCGAGAGGGTAGAACGTTTCAGAATATTTCGGTAACGTTTCAACTTTTTATGAATAGCTTTTCGAGAATTTTCTTAGCATCGTGCGGGATATACAGTGGTATTTTAGGCAGTTTAGGCAGTTAGGCGGCGCTTTCCGTAAGTTTTTTCTT
Source organism: Rhagoletis pomonella (assembly GCF_013731165.1). Classification (NCBI taxonomy): domain Eukaryota; kingdom Metazoa; phylum Arthropoda; class Insecta; order Diptera; family Tephritidae; genus Rhagoletis; species Rhagoletis pomonella. The sequence goes on from NW_023464450.1 coordinate 10,023, forward strand.
AGCCGCTCAAGATTTACCGCTAATTTTGTGTTTAGCTCTGAACTTTTGGTTGGAATGTTTCGGAAATTTCCAAATTAATTTTTCCTTTTTGCGAAAACCTTAAAAACATATATGTATTTAGAGTGTGCCCTCATTTTAGAGCTTAACTTCCTAATCTGTAATTAAAAATAATCTCAGTTTAAACAGCAGCATAAAAGCATCAACACAATTGATGACCTTATATGCAGTTCTCTATTCTCTATAGATTTACCACTCTTCAGGACGCAGAGTAATTTTCCGTGCGAATTTGCAATTTTCTTTCGGCATTAAAAATTTCGTGGCTTCCTCTGTATTTGCTGTGTTATTTTTGTGTAGTAAAACATTTTTTGATGGGAAGTGGCGCGGAAAGTTAACGAAAATTTGTGGAAAGTTGCGCTTAGAAAGTAAATACAAACAACAATAATAAAGCTACTAGCAAACCACTTTCAAGTCTCGACTTTAAAGACACACTAAAGGCCGTTTTGCAGTCGCAACGCAGCATACTTTTAAGAGCCCTCCCATAAACGTTAAGCAGCTGAAAAAAATGGCGCTCAAAAGCGACGCGACTTCGACTGCTGTTGGCAGTTTTTCGGTTCAGGCGAGATGTGGTGGTAGGAATGGGGGATTGAAAAATGACACGTGAGAGGAAGCAGGTGGTGGTAATTTGCCTTATTGCTTACGAGTATGTAACGCAGCATTAGGTTGCAAGTATACTGCCGGCAACTTTCCGCAAAATGTATTTCAACCGCGTATCCATACATGTTGCGCAACATATGTGAAAGGGTGTTTGCGCGCACGTATGCGTGGGTGCAGCGGCGAGCGTGTGTATCCGTG
>NW_023464451.1:0-10873 GCF_013731165.1 Rhagoletis pomonella
GCCAAAAACAAAATTTAAAACAAAACCCTAATACCAAAAATTCGAAAGGTGGAGGGAATTCGAAGCCGATCCCTCTCTTCTGCTCCTCTTTAAACGAGGCGGAATCGATTCGTGGGCTGGGTGGGGCAGCTGCTGCTGCAGGGTGCAGCAAGGGGTCGGAGCCGACCTCTTCGTCTGCACTCGTCTCTGGTGGTGCCGGTGGGAACCCACCGCACCTAGTCTCGGGGTTAGGGACGCGGGCGAATTCGCCTGCATCTAGGACGGAGGCAGGGTCGCAGACGAAATCGTCTGCGGCTATGAACGTGAGGGCGCTGGACAATGTGGCCGGCACCAGCCAAGGACTTGCGGCTAAATGTGGCAGGAATCCCTCCGTTAGGCCTAAACGGCATGCTGGGCCGGCCAAGAAAGCACGTGATGACTGTCGCATGGCCACCAAGATGCTGGAGCGTTACGGCGAGGTGGGTGCTGCGCAGCTATCTGAGCAACACGCGCGATCGCTCGAGTTAGTTGGCCAGGGGGGTGCTAAGCGGCGGCCAGGAGGGCTGTGGTGAGGGTGATTCTGGGGGTGCGAGCGCATCCCGTATTGACCCTGTCAATCGGCAGAGATCGCAGGAGGGGGAAACCCTCCTCACCAAGAAGCCCAGAGCGGGAGGGACGGCTAAGCTCTTTAGCGAGATCGCTAAACAGGCGGGCTCTATCACTCTGGGTGTTTTGGATCGGGGTAAGGATGACGGGGCCATCGCCAGGGAGGAGTGGAGGAAGGTGTCTTCGGCCTTATCAGGGGTGTTTATGAGGGTAGTCAGAGAATACCCGGGGCCACCGCCGCGGTGCGAGAGTGCTGGTTGGCATCAGGGGATGCTCAAGAAGGTGGTGTGTGCCGATGAGCGGTCGGCCGCGCTTGACAAGGCGGCAGTGGCCTTGGTCGTAGAGGTTTGGGTGGGAGCCAAACTCGAGGCTGTGGACAAGGGGGACCTTCCCTTGCGTCCGCGTGCGCGGGTCTGGCTTCCCTCGGCACCTTCCTCGCTGAGAGAGGTGGAAGATATCTTCCACTACTGCAACCCGGACCTTCCAGCGCAGAACTGGAAGGCAATCCGGTTTGAGAGCTCCGACGGTGACTTTAGGCAAGCGCTGATGTTGCTGAACTCGGAGTCTCTTAAGCCTCTCGCCGAAAGACAGGGACTATGGCTTCGAGAAGGTAGTCATGAAGGTCTACCAGACGACTCCAGAGGGGATGACGAGCCTGGTTGCGCTGGTGGGCGAAAATATGAAAATGGAGGATGCCGCCATAGATATGGAGGTCGAGTCCGTCATGTCGGACAGTTACAGCATTGCTGGCCCTCCTTCGAGTGCGGGATCGGTTATCACTGTTGGCCCGCTGTTCGGCAGGGCGGAGGAGGAATTGCTCCTTGCGTCCGATGGGGATGGCGCCTACGGAGGGGTGCTGGAGAGGATTTCGGAGGATGAATATTCTTCAGATCAATCTTCAACACTCTAAGGCGGCGTCAGTAAACTTTTTAATCCACCTTGAGCAAGGTGGAGTTGATGTAGTCCTGATCCAGGAGCCGTGGCTGAGCAGCTGCAATAAGGTTTCTGGTATCGGGACGAGGGACTACAAACTGGTGGTGTAGCGGGATGCAGGTAGACCTCGATTCTGCATGCTCATAGGGAAGGAACTTAATGCTTTTATTTTGCCTCTTTTCAGCGATGGAGACATTGTCACGGTGAGCCTTGAGGGTGCAACCGGAGAACTCTGGTTAATCTCCGCTTATATGGCGCACGAGGACGGGGTGGAGCCACCTCCGTGCTTACTAAGGAATGCGGTGGCAGAAGCTAGACGCAGGAGGATCCGCGTTGTTATATCTCTGACGCGAATTCCGACCATACGATTTGGGGCAGCTCAGATATCAACAGTAGAGGTGAGTCACTCTTTAATTATATACTTAATGAAACTTTATGTATATGTAATAGGGGGGGGCGACCCCACTTTTGTAACGGCTAGTAGAGAAGAGGTTTTAGATATCACGTTGGTCTCTTCTGATATAATGTCCCGTATATCTGGCTGGAGAGTCCTTAGTGAGCACTCATTTTCCGATCATCGGTACATACAATTAGCTTTGGATAAAGCGCGTCCTAAGTACAAACCTTACAGGAGTCTGAGGAGAACCACTGGGACTTATACTGCAGAAGTCTGCAGGAATTGGTACCGGTTGCGCCCGTGGGGGCGGGACCTGGAGTGAAGGCGAAATTGACGAATTAATTGGAGTGTTCACCACTTCGTGTAAAAGGGCCATTGATATGTCTTGTCCCCTGAGTTACCACAAAGGTAAGAGCAAACCGCTCTGGTGGTCGGAGGAGCCCTCTGATCTTAGGGCCTCGAGCAGAGGCCTTTTCAATAGGGCCAGGAAGAGTAAATCAGCCTCCGACTGGGCACTGTATAAGATTGGGCTTGGGATATATAAGTCCGAGATCAGAAAAGCGAAGCGGACATCGTGGAGACTGTTCTGCGAAAGCCTGGAGGGTAGTCAGGAGTGTTCAAGGTTTCGGCGAGTTCTTTCTGAGAATCCCGCTCCCCTGGGATACATCAGGGATGAGGGCGGCGGCTGGGCAATGAGCAGCGAGGAGTCTCTCCGGATGCTCATTTTCCCTGCAACCCGGACCCGGGAGGGATCCGGTTGGAGGAGTCGATTCCCGAGACGAATGTCTCGGAAATCCTAACCATGGATCGCCTTCTTCCCTTCAAGGCCCCGGGCCCCGACGGCATAATACCGGCCCAACTGCAGAAATCTGCAGAAGTGTCGTGCCGCTGGTTGATGCCCATTTTCGAGGGTTGTCTGGCTAAAGGTCATGTTCCGGGGCCTTGGAGGGTGGTCAGAGTCGTGTTCATTCCCAAGGCCTTACACACGGTCGTTGAAAATGTCGAGAAATCCTTCTCGCAGAAGGAATTTGCGGTCGGTGCCTTCCTTGATATCGAGGGGGCTTTTAATATTGTTTTGCCTGAGGCTGTAGTTAACTACCTAAATAAGCTAGGGGTCGGAGCCGACCTTGTCAGGTTTATTAACCGCTTGCTTTGCAATAGAACTGTCGCGGCAGAGTGGGGCAACGCTTGAATCGGAGGTGTGTGAGTAGAGGTACTCCGCAAGGGGGAGTTCTTTCGCCATTACTTTGGGTAGTTGTAATCAATGACCTGCTGGTGGCTCTGAAAAGAAGTGGCTGTCTGGTGGTTGCCTATGCCGATGATGTAGTATTGATAACAAAAGGAAAGTTCCCGGAAGCACTATTTGAGCTTATGCAGGGTTACTTGAGCTTGGTTGAGAACTGGGCTTCTAGCTGCGGGCTGGGTGTAAATCCCAGTGAAACGGAGATTGTTCTCTTTACTAGGAGGTATAAGATACCGAATTGCCGTCTTCCCTCAACGGTGGTCTTCCTCTGAGGCTTTCTGACAGCGTGAAGTACTTGGGCTTGATCCTTGACAGTAAGCTTTCCTGGAAGCCTAACGTGGAGGAAAGAGTCAAGAAGGCTACAGTAGCACTAAATTGTTGCAGAGGGGCCATTGACAAGTGCATTGGCTTTATGAAACTATAATCAAGCCAATCTTATTATATGGGGTACTCCTCTGGTGGAACGCACTTGACAAGGCCTACATCGTCAAGCAGCTGAAGAAGGTGCAAAGAGCTGCCTTAATTGGAATCAGTGGGGCACTTCGAACCACACCTACTCTTGTGCTTAATTCCATGTTAAATGTTGTGCCTATAGACATAGCGGGCAGGGTTGCCGCTGCGCGTGCCGCAGTAAGGCTAAGAGAGTAAGGCACGCCGGTTCTGGGTCCGAATGGATCTTTTACCCCCACCATTCCGGCGAGGGAAGACTGGGAGGGGTGCAGTATCTGGAACCGAGGACCTGTAAAATTATTTACAGATGGGTCGAAGCTGGATGGGAAGGTGGGCGGAGGTGTCTTCTTCGAAGAGCTCTCCATAAACTTGAAATTTAGGCTACCGGATCACTGTAGTGTTTTCCAGGCTGAGGTGGCCGTATTAAAAGAGGCTTCGAACATATATGTAATACTTCTATATTGGCAGTAAGCTAACTTATCAATGTGTAAGCATTCCGAAATCAAAGCGAGACAGTCCAGTTCCGTTTTTGTCAATGTATTGTGTACTTGAGTGCCGTTTTTGTATATGTGCTGTGTACATGTTTATTTATAAACGTATGTGTTCCTTTTCTTTCGTACGTTTTTATTGATATATCTATACTGTAGTGTTTTCGGACGGTACTAGCTCTTACTGCCAATATAGGAGTATTACATATATGGCTTCGGATTGGTTGCTCTCTAGTGTATTATCTGTTAAAGAGGTAAATATCTATTCTGACAGCCAGGCTGCCATCAGGGCTCTTGGCTCCCTGACGGTGCGTTCGAAAACGGTGAGGGTGTTTGACTTCCTTATCGACCGCGTCTAACTATTTTGCTATTAAGGGTTCCAGGTCACAGCGAAATCGCTGGAAACTGCATGGCTGATGAGCTAGCAAGACAGGGAACCCTCGAGGCTTTTGGATAGGGAGGGTCTGGGGGCTCCTCTGACCTAGCGTGGTCTGCTTCTGGACAGATGGGCGTTTAGTCAGCTCAGCGAGCGCTGGGCGAACACTTTGGAGTGCAAGGTGGCAAAGTCTTTCTGGCCACGGGTGGACCGGGAGCGATCTAGGGAGCTCTTGACACTAAGCAAGCTGCATCTCTCACTATTGGTGGGAGTTCTTACTGGTCACTGTGTGATTGGTAACCATGCGGTAAGGCTGAGTGTCGCGGATAACCCTTACTGCACCAGCTGCATGGAGGACGATGAGGTGGAATCATCTCAACATCTGCTGCTCTGGTGCCCTGCCTTTGCGAGCCTAAGGTTTAAGCACCTTGGGTCGCACTTTTTTCACACTCCCGATGAGCTCTCGGGTGTGGACATGAGTCGACTGACGAGCTTCGTTGTGAGCGCGGAGCGTTTCTCCGGCAAAAAGCCATAGGTGTCGTCTTTTTTTTCTCCCATAGCTCCTCCCTCTTTCCCCCTACCCTCCCTGCGTCCATCTTTCCCTCCCCCCGCCCTTCTCCCCCTCTAAGGGCATCAAAACGGACAGCTTAGTCGAGTCCAAGTGTGCCTCCACATGTGGAGGCAGCCCGCTTACCTAAACTAACCTATGTTACAAGTGCTGATGTTGAGCTGATTTTTGCCCCTTATAGCACCTGTAATATAAGTTTGAACAAAAAAAGTTATATACCGTTTAAATAAGAGCAAAGGCCGGACCACGTCTATTTTTTTTACATTCTTAGTTGTTCACATACAATAATAAAAATAATTTTTTACCAAAGGTCCAATTTCAAACTTCCCAGGCCCATATCTCGATTTCAGAGGCTAACTTCGAAAAACGGCGAAACTAATTTTTAACTTATGCCTCAATCTCTTAAAAAGAGTTGGTTCTCTCCAATACCCAGCCAAGTGCTGTGCAGTGTAATTAAACGTTTGCTCACTAGTGACATTAGAGTTTTGACAACTCCTTCCAAAGGTTGCACACATACACACGGTGCCTTTCTAAAGACGCAGATTTTTTCGAGAGGAAGCGAGAAAACTGTTTTCTGAGCAAACCTTTTATTATTGAATAATGTCTCATTTAATTAATTAATCCCAACGGCTTTTTACCCTCCATTCCCGCCCAACCGACACGAGGGGCGCAGTCCGCATGACGTACGGAACCTTTTTTTTTTAGTTTTTTCGTGCCGAGTAGTGGAAACAGAGATCTAAAACTATTCAGCTACAGAATCAAATTCATCAGCTGATTGGATATGCTAAAGATAGTATTTCAATTATTGAGAGTGGAAATAATAGTTTTCTTTATAGTAAAAATCGAGTCCGATACGTCAAACGTGCTGGAATGACAGTTAAAATCTTGACATAAACCACGGAATGATTCGTTTAGTTCAAAATTAGTTTTGCATGGCTTTAAAAATAGAGGTCGAAAGTGTCTTGACACTCGAGAAGGAACATTAAAATTTACCTCAGCCAGGAGGGCCGGGCTATTAATCAAGCCTGTCGTTAATTTTACGATAAATATTATACCCAGCATTTCTCTACGACTTTCGAGTGTAGGCAAATTTATGAGCTTTAGACGACTTGTGTAAGGGGGAGATTGTAATCTGAATCCCAGTTAAAATTACGCAATGCAAAAAGCAAGAATTGTTTTTGAATTGATTCAATCCTTTCTGAATGAACTTGGTAGCGGGGATTCCAAACAATAGATCCGTATTCTAGTATAGGTCTAACTAAACTGGTAAAAAGAGCTTTTGTAACATAAGGATCTTTGAACTCTTTTGACCATCGCCTTACAAATGCAAAAACGCCTTTGGCTTTATTGACTGTAACATTAATATGATGGTTGAAATTGCGTTTGGAATTCATTGTGATACCAAGGTCGACAAAATTGGATACCTGCTGCAGATTATAATTTGATATTGAATAAACAGCTGGTTGAACAGCCCTCCGAGAGAAACACATAACTTTACATTTTTGAAGGTTTAGTGGCATATAGTTTGTATTACACCAACTAACCATGTTGTTCAGATCCGCTTGTAACAAAGACCTTTCTTCGATAGAGGACAATGTTTTAAAAAGTTTCACATCATCGGCATACATTAAAATTTTTGAATGTTTTATTATAGAAGAAATATCATTAATGAATATCAGGAACAGAATCGGACCAAGGTGGCTTCCCTGAGGAACTCCTGAAGAAACTTTAATGATGTTGGAAGAACAATTATTAACAATAACTCTTTGTGTTCTATCAGAGAGGTAAGATGAGATCCATTGAAGAAGACTGGGCTGAAAGCCGATTAGGTCGAGTTTACGGATGAGTAACGAGTGACATACTTTGTCAAAAGCTTTACTGAAATCGGTATAAATTACGTCGGTAGGAGCATTTTCTCTAAAACCGTTTGAGACATGAGTTGTAAACTCCAATAAATTAGTCATAGTAGATTTTCCTTTAGAAAACCCGTGTTGAGATTGTGTAATTGAAGAAGATATAGAATATGTCAGCTGGTTAACAATAATTGCTTCGAATAATTTGGGGATAGCGGAGAGTTTCGCTATGCCTCGATAGTTTTCTATAGACGACCTGCTGCCGTTTTTGTGAAGTGGTATTATGAAAGACTCCTTCCAGGCTGACGGAAAAACGCCATGTTTAAGTGACAAATTGAATAGAGTTGTTAAAGGCTCGCAGATGTTCTCAGCGCAGTTTTTAAGAAAACAGGTCGGAATATGATCAGGTCCAGGCCTAAATGACGGTTTTAAGGTTTTTAAAGAGTGTTAAACTTCATCGGAAGATATTACTGGAATATAAGCAGAGTTGATTGGACAAAGCTCGTACAGATAGTCTCCACTTATAGGGAAGTCTACAGAATAATTGGACCTAAAGAACCGAGCAAACATGTTGGCAATGAGTTGGCTGTCGCTAGATACAGTGTTGCGATAATGCATAGCGGACGGAAAACCATGTGCCTTACGCTTTGAATTTACGAAACCATAAAATGATTTAGGATTGTTAATTAAATTCTTCTTAATTTTACATAAATATGAATTATAACATTTCTTATTTAATGCAAAGTAGCTATGCCGCAAAACTGAGTACCTTAGGTAATCACTGTGTAAGCCCGTTCTTTTATACAGTTTAAAAGAGTGCGACTTTTTATTTTTCAATTTTTTAAGCTCTTTAGTGAACCATAATTGTATTGGTTCTTCATGCACAATATTACGTATTGGCACATACTTTCGAAACAAATTGAAAACAGTATCATTAAAGTGCTCAACGCTACGCTCCACGTCATCTCTATATATTGGCCAAGATAACTTTGAAAGTTCTATGTTAATTTTCCTGAAATTTGCTTTCGCAAAAACATATCTAGTACTTGAACTTGACTTATTATTATGTATTTCATTTATGATTTCGTAGCTTAACTCAAGAGCAGGATGGTAAGCATCTTCCGGCAAAACTAGGGGATCACACCGATTAATAGAGGCCTTCGGAACATCATCAACGTAAACGAGATCCAAGACCTTTCCAAACTTATTTGGACATATATTTATTTGTTTGAGGCAAAGTTCAGTAATTTCCTCCAGAAATACATTGTAACTATCTCTAGATGAAACTGGTACAACATCGGTGTCAATGATGTTCCATGAAATATGTGGCAGATTTAAATCGCCCAAAACAATCATAGAATCGGATGCCGTAAGCATTGCATTTACGGTCTCAAGTAAAGAAACGAGCTGCATATATACCGATACGGCAGAATTAGGAGGGATGTAGCAAAGAGCTAAATAAATATAAGTCTTTCCAGCCTGTACACGTATACATTTAAATTCGGTATATTCAATGACAGGAAGACTAACTTCCTCGGATGGTATCGATGAATGCACCGCAAAAAAAACACCACCGCCGATTCTGCCCACGCGGTCACTCCTGTATATTTGATATTCATTTGGAAGAATTTCGGAATTAAAAATATGAGGTTTACATGGCTCAAGGAAATAATATTACAATTGCAGTCAAAACCTTTTAAATATAAGTCAGTTAATTTGGTATTCAAACCTCTAACGTTTTGATAGTAAATACTTAAATTAGACTTGCGAGTTAGTTTTTTGAATCCGAATTAAGATTAGAAATTTTAGCTACGTTATTATTACTTTTATTAGGTTTATACTCAAACTCGCGAACAAACGCCCCGGTCGGCCAAAATGAACTATTTAGTAGTGAATCAAAATCTTCGGAATCTACATCAATTTTAAAAGATGAAATATCGCGATCGTATTTAAAATTAAATTTACGAATAAATACATCTTTAGTTCTAATTTTAGTCGATATGTATGACTTTATATCATCCGAAGAAGTATCTTTAGCAAATCTAGAGACAAAGATTGATCTTCTCGTAGGAATTACAACCAACTTTTTGGTAATGATGTCTGATGTGCGGGGCTCCGAATTATTCGGAGGAACTAAGTTAGACAGTGGAGCATGAGATGTTGATGGCAACACTGTTAAATCAACGGTTTGACTATTTTTAGAAGTAGAGCTCGTGGATATGGCTTTAGAAATCGGAGGCTCCAATGCCTGAGGGCATGGAGAAGATAAATTAATAAGTTCTAAGGACTGGGATGGAGGATTTTTTTTACTAGAATCCGTGGCTGTCTTTTTAGGTGGACTAATAACATGCCCACCTTTATTTTCTCGGCTATCCTCAGAGTGTGGAGGGTCGTCGAGACAAGTGAAAGACCTAAACATTTTTTCGTAATGCTTAAATTTCTCAACAAGCGCCGACAGATCCTTTCCGATCTCAGAAAAACCATTTCTGGACTGCCTGAAGAATTTAAATAAATCAACTTCGGTTGATCTACATTTTTGACAAGACCAACGAAGACCCTTACCCTCGTTAATAGCGTCTAAAACTCTACCGCTCAAACCAGCACATTTTATATGGGCAATCCCATCGCAGAGCCAGCATGACACATAGGAGTCGCTTTTAACGTGGCAATTGGTGTAAATACACGACATGTTTAAAATTATATTTATTTTTAGGTTTTAGAAGCAAAAAAGCAAAAACGGTTTTGAAAACGATGTATTAATCAGTGAACCAATCAGCTGGTAAATATCAGTTAGCGAACAGTTTTAAATGCACTGTATATTTGAAACCTAATAAACACAACGCAAACAGCTGTGACAAAGATGAAACAGCAGAAATGACAAAAAGAGCAAAATCAATGTGCACAAACAAAAGCAATTGTACAACAACAATATATTATATGAAACAAAATACTCGGCACATGCAATTAAGAATATCAAGTTAAATTAATCAAATTTACGGGAAATTTTGATGTTTTACTTATCTTTAAATTGTGCACCAGAAGTTTATTAACACTTTTTTTAATTTTTTACTTTAATAAGCGTAAACAGCTTTATCAAACACAAAATTTAAACAGATCACAGAAAAACACAGCTTCGCAGCTTGACGTTTGCGTTAATTACACATAAGAAATTTTTGATATCGAGTCCTTGAGGAGACTAAAGTATTATAATTTATTATAATCAAGTTAAATATAGAAAAAACTAAACTCTATATTTTTATAGGCATTTTGTATATAGTAGAATTTCTTCCCAAGCTAAAATTTACAAAGTGAAAGGCTAAATAGCCCAATTCTCAAATTAAAAAACAAAAAACATCAAACATCGAACACATCGAGGTTTCCAAACATCGATGTTTCTCCAGCTCTAGTTCACATTGGAATAAAATCGAGTTTTTAGTTTTTTAAACTATAAATTTATTGAGTTTTTTTTTTTGCTGAAAGTGTCGTGTTCTTTCTTTTAAACAAAGTACGTTCCACGATGCAGCGAAACAAAGGTGACGCCTTCCGCGGACCACTAATACTCTCTTTGTCGACTTGACTGCATCCGTGATGAATAGTAAATTTTTGTATTGTACCTATTTGCCGAAAAGTTGTAGCTAAAAGTATATACACTTACATAAAATGTTAACACGTATTTTTATGTGCATACATGTTTGATAGTTGGTGTACTACATCTGCCTTCTGAAATAAATTTCTCGGAGCAGGTGAAGCCAAACCTATGTTTTAACCGACGTTTACAACCCACCTTTGCTATTGGAATTCCTATACTAAAAATGAGCTGAAATTCCTTTGAAAATAAGAGAAAATTTGCCGAAAGTTATGTGGCTACGTTCCAAATGTGGTGACAGGTAATAAGATCAACGGAAATAAGGTCAATTGACTTTATTTCGCACCAAAACGAAATAAAATCCATTTAAAAACGAAATAAAATCCATTTAAAA
>NW_023464452.1:0-6235 GCF_013731165.1 Rhagoletis pomonella
TGCTAGTCCGAACAACTGGATTACTGTGCCTCGTAATGGTGCCCCCCCGGAGTAGAAATATTGTATATGGTCGCAATGAAAATGCCGAACTCTCGAAGTAGTCAAAAAAAAAGCAGTGGGTACATTTATCCTCTTTTAAGAACACCGTCTCTGAACAAAATATAATCTGATATGTTTCAAAATATGCTGGTATCGCCAGCAAGTATCTTGCCTGTTATAAACTTATAAAGAAATGTGTCTCTGTTGATTCTCTTGAAAGCGTTAACTTCAAGCTCGGTGTCTCAACAGCTTACTTCGGCAAGATTCTTAACCCTAATGTCTGGCCGTCTAATATAAATGTTCGACCTTTTCGGTTTTTTCGGAAAGAATCTAAGTCAGACAAGGAAAGCTAGCACGATATATTCTCAAATTAGTTGATGTGACTCTTCTTTGAAAATCTATTTCCAAAACATGGGTGGTATGCGCACGAAATCTAAGGAAATTTACTTAGCATCATCTCGAATGGATTATGATGTCTTTATATTCGTCAAAACTTGGCTCAATAGCGACTTCCTCGACGAAGAGTACTTCGATCCAAAACTATTTAATACGTACCGCAAGGATAGAGATTTTGTGAAGTCAGGTCACCTCAAAGGTGGTGGTGTGTTAATCGCGCTAAAGCGTTGCTTACGTTTTTCAGCCTATCAACTTTTGCATCGTTATTCTTTTATCGATCAGCTATGCGTAAGCATTTATGGCTCCTTTGGTACTATATACATATGTGTATCATATATACCACCCAGTAGCTCTGGTAGCTTATATAATTCTCATATTGAAAATATAGTTGATCTCTGCGATACTAATATGGATTCCCACTTTTGTATTATTGGTGATTTTAACCTGCCTGATATTATCTCGATAGATTTACGGAATATTGGTATTTTGACACCTACTAACGTCATGCGATCTCACGAAATTAATTTTATTGATAGTCTCTTAAGTTGTAACCTTATTCGAATTAATTATTTATTTAATACGCTATCTAAAAGCTTAAACAGACGGCAGCGTTGATCCGGACTAACTCGGACTTAATCCGGATCAACTGCAGTTAATTCCCGAGTTGATCCGGATCAACGCTGCCGTCTGTTTATGCTTTAAGATGCTCGATCTAGTATTTGTAGACGAAAATTTAAGATTTAACCTTTCTGAGGGTAATCTACCTCTGTACAAGACAGACAAACATCACGTTCCACTTGTTATTTCTTTAAAATTTTTTGATGTAATCTCTATTCCGAGCAATTCGTGCACCTCCGCTTTTAATTTTCGGATTACAAACTTCTGTGAGTTGAATAATGCACTTAGCGATGTTAACTGGGCTAATATTCTTTCATCAAATGATGTGAGCTTATGTTTTGACACTTTCTTGTCTAAGTCAACAGAGGTTTTTTTTCCATTAAACTGCCTCCTCTTCCTCCTAGACTTCATAAATTACCATGGTATAACACTACTCTAAAAAATTTGAAGAATAAACGTAATAAATATCATAAACTGTACAAGGCCAACACTGCGAATGCAGTTCTCAGGGATCAATATTTGAATTATGTGAATCAATTTAATGTGCTGGATAAGTTTATTAATCGTTATATTGGTAAACTGGAAGCTGAGCTAAAAGTAAATTTTGAATTTTATTCGCTCTAAGCGTGGGTCTTCCAACATACCGACTTGTATGTGCTTTAATGGTAAATGCTCTCAATCTTTGCCTGACACAGTTGAATTCTTTGCTGAGTTCTTCAAATCAAACTTTGATAGTGAGGCTGATAACCCGAATAACTCTCACGCTCGCTCGAAATTATCAGAACGCATTGACTTTGGTTCCCTCACAATCACAGAATTGGATGTTAGGACTTCTATGTCCACGCTTAAACCTTCGCTAAAATACGACAGTGATGGGCTCTGTGCCTACCAGAGACCGGCTTTGAGTACTAATAAAATTAGTGTACTTATTCTTGATCCATAACATTTAGTGCAAATGAGTACTTACACTAATTCAAAAAATGACTAAGAGTAATTTCCACCAAAACAAGAACACACTCAAAATATACTAACTCTTATTTGTGGCGGCAATTTTTGTCTCTATCGAGTATAGTCTACCCAGCTGGATTTTACTCATTTGGTCGAGTAAGAGGCTGAAAATAATTTGAATGAGTTTAATATTATTTGTGTTCTGCTTTGCGCTACATCAGTGTGGGCATTTTTGGTACAATTGTACTTTTTTGATACAATTTCGTTTACTACGCAGTACTTTTTAGTACAATTTTGTGATGAATACTATAAATATATACGTAGCTCTGAAAATTCACTGCGGGAATTTTTTCTATCTTTTTGTCGTCGCCTTCTCGTTTTTGCCTTTGTAGGTTTTGAAAAAAGGTTTTGAAATAACCATTATAACATAGCAAAAGGTGAGCTATCAACCTCACATTCCTTGGCAAGTTTTGAAAGAATATTTTCGATACTAAATCTTATTAAAACAAAATGTCGAAATCAGCTTCATATAGTTAGAAACAGTGTCATCGTTAATTCTTTATGTTCTTAAATATCATAACTTCACGACACTCATATATTGACTAGAGTTGACTATTTATTTTATTATTTTTTAATTCTAATTATTTGTTTATAAAAATATAGTTAATTCCTTAACAAAAACTGTATGCAAATAAGTTTAAATCTTTGAACAACATTAAAAAAATCGACAAACTTTAGTAAAAATTTCGAGTTTCTATTTCAATTTTAGTATAATATAGTGCAAGTTTAAAGTAGCTGGAATTTACCGCCAATGTCATATTATCTAAACGCGATTTTTTTTATTAACGAAGAAAATGAGCAACACCTTCATAAAAAAAAAAAAAAATATTAAAAATCAACGATAAGTTGCAGCTATTTTAAACCTGCACTTCATTTAAATTGATCGGACTACAAACGACATTCTCAAAACATGTATTTCTAGGAAATCTAGTTAAAAGCCCGAAATCTTTACGAAAGTTTGATGATTTTTTTGATGCTGCGCAAAAATTGAACCTTGTGGTTTTATTAAAGTATAAACTGCATTTTTATAAACAAATAATTAAAATTAAATAATTTTAAGATAAATGGCCAATCTTGTCAATATGTGAGTGTCGTAAAGTTTTGATAAGCACTTGAAATAATATAATAATAATAATAATAGATTGGCGCTTACACATGTGTTAGTGTTTGGCCGAGCTTCTCCTCCGATTTGTGGCGTGCGCCTTGATGTTGTCACACAAAGCGGAGGGACCTACAGTTTTACGCCGACTCCGAACGGCGATTGTATTTTTATGAGAAGCTGTTTTTCATGGCAGAAATACACTCGGAGGTTTGCCATTGCCTGCCGAGGGACGACCGCTGTTAAGAAAAAACCTTTTTTCTATATTTTTTTTCGATGTTGCTTTGACCAGGGCTTGAACCCAGGTGCAGCGGAGTGGACATGTTTTGTTGATATAAACGACGAAAATCACTAAATTCATTTAAATCACTCAACTGAACTATTGGTGCTTCTTAGTGCTGCGACTCATTTCGGTATAACACATTTGTTTAATGGCTCAATGAGAGAATTGAGCACTACACCAATTCATGTCAACAGAGAACATAGTCATTGTCCATACTCTCGCTTTGTGTGCCGTACGTAAAATAGTGTTAGTGCATATGTGTGAATATTTTTCAATGAATAATATCCACTAACACTATTTCTTGTGTTATTCAACCAATTACTTAAAATCATGAATAATTGCAGTTCCCTGGTGCCTACGTTATGTCGCATTGCAGTTCATCTTTATGTGTTCCTTTATGTCATATATTTAATTTGTCTCTGTCTTCTGGCACATTCATTGATAGATGGAAGATTGCATACCGACAATAATTTTGATGTCTTGTGCAAGAAGGAAGAGAAATTCAAAATAAAAAATAATTATAATAGCCATACATAAGATTGAACAGAGCGGACGTGTTTTGATTTCGCTCCCGCATTTTTGGCATAGTTGTTCGGATTATAACTTACACTAATAAAATAAAAAAAAAATAAAAAATAAAGAAACTAAACTTGGTTGATTACTTTAATCGCGTGCGATTGTTACGATATTTATTCGCTATTTCAAGTACGGCGCGTAGCAATATTTAATAAAATTTTCTTGCGCTAAATAAATTTTCTTGTGCTAAGTAAATTTAATCGCTTACAATTCGTTTGTTTATTTTGCCGCTCGTTTGTTATGTCGGTCACCGCTCCTCCTCCGCTGAAACGTCGACTGAGCAAAGGCTCCCCCTCTGCAAAAACAGCTAAATTTTATGAAGGTGCAGTTATCACACTCACAGCTGTATACAATAAGTTGAAAGAGGTATAGCAGAGGGTACAGCAGCAGACTGAGCAGTTGCGGCCGCTAATCGAGAGTGTTTCTAACAAAATAATAGAAGTGGAGAACAAACTGACAAAACGGATTGAGGAAGAGATTTCGTCACTTGCTGCTGCTGTAGCTGAATCATCTACGCACATTTCGGCATTGAAGGAGAGAGTGGAAAAGTCGGAGTTCGAAATTGAGTGCCTGAAAGCGGAATTAGCGAAGGGAGTACAGCAGAAATCGACTGCTGACTTTGCTGCGGATGCTGTTGCGTTTGGCGTTGCATATAAGGAAGGGGAAAACCTGAAAAGCATTTTCAACCAGGTCTGTCTGTCAATCGACTTTTTGGCTCCTCAGATAAGAGATATCTTCCGCACAAGGCCTTCACGCGCAAGCGGCCATAAAACTGCGACGTGAGGGGAAGTTGCAGTCTGCATTCACTCTCCGGGGTTGTGTGCATGTCAGATCAACAAATGATAAAGCCAGCCAACCTACCAAGATTTTGTGTGAAGATGATCTGGAGCAGTTTCGCTTGTTGTAAGCCCATGTGTTTGTTTGATTGTATGTTTGTTGTTTTGTTTCTTGTTTGTTTTTGTAATGTAAAGATAGCGAAACTCAATTTGTTCTGTTTTGGTTTCTTGTTTTGTCTTCATTTTTGTTGCCTTAAAGTTGCTTTTACTTCTGCTGCTTTAAATGAGTGCGAATAATAGAAGTGCGAATGGCATTAAAGATAATAGCCTTGCAATGCTGAACATCTTGTGCAGGCGCCAAAAGGGGTTCAAAGTTGTTCACTTTAATGCGCGCAGCTTGAATAATGAAAAAATGGATATGGTCAGAGGAGTATTCGAATTATCTAGTGTTGATGTCATTTGTGTATCTGAGACTTGGTTTAGACCTGAGGTAAAAGATGCCTACTTTGACGTAAAGGGTTATACACTGTATAGATCAGATGGGAAGATCAAGAGGGGTGGCGGTATTGCCATGTATTGTAAAAAGTATTTAAAAACTCGGTTGATATCAGGAATATCTGGTAGTGCTACTGAGCACTTATTAGTTGAAGTGTCTAGTTCATTGTCTAAAGTCCTGTTGTCCTGCGTTTATAATCCTCATAAATGTTGTAATGTGAATGAATATTTTACTATGTTGTCCTCTGACGCTGTTGATTATAATGACATTGTTATTTGTGGAGATTTTAATGTGAATCTGTTATGTAGTGATTTGTATAGCTGTCGCTTGTTGGAAGATGTCTCCGGTGTTGGTCTAGATGTGGTTAATGTGTCCGTACCCACAAGGTATGGGCAGAACTGCTGTCCCAGCCTTCTCGATTATTTCATTGTGTCTGATACGTCCATTGTTTTGAAGTTTGACCAAATGTCATTTATCTCGGACCATCATCTTATTTTTTGTGCATTTGGTATTAATTTAGGAAACCATAGCATTTCAGCTAGTCCGTCCGTTTCGCCAGATTATCGCTTACTAGACGTTAACAATCTTTTAAGTTCCATATCTCGCATCAATTGGTCTGCTTGCTGGGGTCTAAGCTCGGTGAACGAGAAATTGAGCTTTTTGAATGAGATCGTTTTACATCTGTATAGTACTCACGTTCCGACTCGCACTTACCATGGTAGATCTTCCTCGTGTCCTTGGTTCAACAAATCGGTTCGTGCGATTATTGTCAGGCGTAGTAAAAGATATTCTCTCTGGAAAAAGAACCGCACTGAGGACAATTGGCGTGCATATAAACTTGTCCGAAATGAGACTACGGCCTTAATAAAGCGTGAGAAGTGCAAGTACTATGGCAAAATGTTGGATACCTCGCTACCGAATCATGTTTTGTGGCGTAACCTAAA
>NW_023464452.1:6635-10873 GCF_013731165.1 Rhagoletis pomonella
ATGTTGGATACCTCGCTACCGAATCATGTTTTGTGGCGTAACCTAAAAAACCTTCGTATACATGTTAGTGACAGCCCTGATTGTTCCCTTAGTCCTGAAGACCTTAATGATGCTTTTGTCAATCGTGTTACCCCATCTTGTGTTAATGCTTGCTTTACATCCTGTCCTTCGTCTGTTGTGCCTGCCTGTCAAGTCCTTGAGTTTAAAGCGGTGTCAGAGGTAGAAGTGGTACTTTGTATTAATAAAATAAAGTCCAATGCAATTGGGGCGGACAGCATACCAATTAAATTCATAAAAATAATTGCACCGTACATTCTGCCTACTCTCACCCATGTCATCAATCATAGTATCACAACTTCATGTTTCCCTGATGTATGGAAGGTTGCCACGGTGCAACCAATTGCTAAAACCAAGTCTGCGTGTAGTCCCAGTGATTTTCGACCAATAAGCATTTTACCCGCACTCTCTAAAGTTTTCGAGTTATTGATATCTGAACAAGTGCATGCCCATATTGGTAAATTTAGCCTGCTGTCTCCGCTCCAGTCAGGCTTCAGAGCAAAGCATAGCTGCTCCACGGCCACCAATTGACTTTATTATGCCTACTTGACTTCTCCAAAGCTTTTGACTCTGTGAACCATGACTTACTTTGCTTGAAGTTAAAATACTATTTTGGTTTTGGGGATTCCACAACGCGTCTCATGCGGAGCTACTTGGCGGGTAGAACCCAGTGTGTGAAAGTTGGCTCCAAAGCTTCTGGTCTAAAACCACTGCTAGCTGGTGTGCCCCAAGGATCTATCTTGGGTCCATTATTATTCAGTCTCTTTATAAATGACATCTTTTCTGCTTGCCAACATATATATAAGCATGCATATGCTGATGACATCCAGCTATATCTGTCTGGAAATCATGAGGAAACAAGGGAAATCTGTACAAGGTTAAATAATGACTTAGCATCCATTTTTGCCTGGGCGAAGAGAAATGAGCTATGTCTTAATAGTGAAAAATCGTATGTGCTACCTATATCTAGAAATCCCGTCTTTATATAATGCTGATAAGTGTCTTAAGCTCGTGTCAAAAGTGACTAACCTCGGGTTCATCATTAACACTAGCTTAACGAGTGACGACTATGTGAGCTCGATAGTTAGCAAAGTATATAATATCTTAAGAAATTTACGAATGTCAGCAACTTTTACGCCGGTTCATGTTAGGAAAAAACTTGCAATGCAACTAATAATGCCGATCATTTGCTACCCTGAACTAGTGTACAGTAAGCTGAGCTCTAAATCTGCTCATAAAATTGATGTTACATTCAACCATGTTACACGCTATGTGTTCGGGTTGGCAAAATTTGACCACATCTCTGGTTGGAGAATGAGTTTATTAGGCTGTGAAATTGCTAACTATCTGAAAGCCAGAAACTGCATTTTTCTCTGTCGACTTATTATATACAAGGAGCCTAGCTATCTATATGACAAGCTTATTTTCCCAAAGTCAGCTCGAACTAATGACTTGATAGTACCAAGTTATAACTATCAAACCTCCGCACGGCTATTCTTTGTCAATGCTATTCGTACATGGAACTCTATTCCAATGTCCATTCACAGTAGTCTAAATAAAAGCAACTTTACGTTTGTTCTATATTCGTACTTTCGTTAAAATAAATATATACATCCGTATATATTTTGCATAATTATGTGTTTCGCTATCTAAATATATATTTTTCAGACAATATGGATAATCATTGTATTATTGTTAAGTTTGTGTTTATTATAAATCTTAGTTCTAAGAATTTTCATTATTGTTATTCTTATGTTTATTAGAAATTTTAGTTAAAAGAATTACTATTTATTTTATTTTTCTGACACTTCCTGTTACTTGTTGTACTATAAAAGATCGTAGATCTTATTGTACTAATGTTTTTTCGCAATAAATGAAATTACTCTGGTATTCAAATCTGGCAATAAAAATGACAACGCTGATTATAGGCCTATTGCTAAACTCACAGTTTGTTCTAAGCTTTCAAAAAAGGTACTCAGGTGGATACCATTTATACAGATCTTTCGAAGGCCTTTGATAAGGTGTCTCACGCAGTCTTAATACATAAATTTGAGTCTATCGGCTTTCATTCTGCCTTCCTAAAATGGTTAAAAGCTTATCTGTCTAATAGGACCTTGTTTGTTGAAGTCGAAAACTGTAAATCCCACTCTTTTGTGGCAACGTCAGGTGTACCCCAAGGCAGTATCCTCGGACCACCTTTGTTCGTCCTTTTTATAAATGACATCAGCTCCTGTTTCAAATTTTCCAGGTTTTTACTCTAAGAAGATGACCTCAAACTCTTTCGTAGAGTTAATGACTCGTCGGATGTTTCTTTTCTAAAGTACGAACTTAGTAACCTGGTCAGTTGGTGTCATACGAACAAGCTTCACTTAAATGTAAATAGATGTTTTCATATATCCTTCTCAAAATCTTCAAACATTATTTTTTCTAATTACAATATTTCTAGCACTCTCTCTTGGCCTCTGTGAAAGAGTTTGTTGACTTAGGTGCAGTCTTTGACTCAAATGTTTCGTTTCTCAATCATATCTCTTACGTGCTTCCAAAAGTCCACAGTAACCTGGTGGTAAGACAGAAATGTCTGGTGGAGACCGCAAATTTCCACTGGTAAACCATATCTGTCTTGTCGAATTTTCTACCATCGCTGTCTTAACATCAGCTGTCATTTCATAGTCTGCCACCTACATTGGGTACAGTTCGATCTGACGGGCTTGATCCCATTTTGAAAGTGATATGTTCAGACAGCAAGTTGCCCACATGAGAAAACAGGACAAAGTTTAGCATGATACGTAAGTTGAAAAATTTACGAATTTCTAGTCTTCTTAGAAGCATTTTTTACAACAGTTTTTCTCCTGAAAAGTAATACCATGTCCCCACCGGAACTAACCACGTAGTTATGGCTATTGAGTTGGTTATCCCGATAACCCACTTGATTTAGCGTAGTTTCGCCATATAAAACCATTTCACTGAGATGGTTAAAAGCTAACCAATTCGAAACCACGTCGAAAGTCTGATACAACCCTGTGTTTTCCCGCCATCTGTGGGTCATTAGCGTTAAAATGTAAAGAATTCGTTCCCTACTAGTGTTTGGACTCAGCTAAAATCAGATTAGATTTACTCCGGTTTTTAAAAAAAATTTAAATCTACTCCTCTACTCCGCCTGACTTCAAATCTATTCCGTTTTTTTCATTCATGTTATGCCCCTCTTGGGGCCGTTTTTTGAGTGTTCACCATCGGTTTCAGTAAAAAAATTTAGAGTTAGCCAAATCTCACTGTTAAAAAGTAACTTTTTCATAGCAATGCGTCAATAAAGTAACTTCGTTATTTTTTGATGTATGGCTGTAGAAATTGGCGGATGCAGAACTTTACTTAAGTTGTTAAAAAACATATGTAGAGTGAAATTTATATAAAGTAGAAAAGGTTTGCTTTTAAAAAAATTAAGTGTTAGATACGTTCTACTATATAAAAAATGCTAAAAATTCGCGTCCTCGCGTTCTTATTTTGCATGAATAGAAAATATTTTAGTCACACAATTAATGTCAGAAACAAAAATAAAAAATTCAATCTAGTACGAAAAATTTGTTTTTGCTCCGATTTTTGCAGCAATTTAGTCCTGAATTGATTTTGGGAGGTCCGAACACTGTTCTTTACATTTGTACTGTTTTAGAAACCTCACACCGCAGTGTGGACAGCAATAGTTAGTGATGTGGTTAAGTTCGATTTGAGATGGTTAACTTTTTGGTGGGGACGGTATAACCATTTTCACATTCGATGGTTTAACATGGTAGCGACGATATTAAATAGGCGACGATATATGGAAATAGCATATTTTCAAAATTTTAGAAGTGATTAAATCCAGCAAATATACCATGATTCAATAATGAAAGGTTTTGGATGTACCTTTTTTCTAAAATTTGACACTCCCACCCACAGGGATGGTTTTTCGAAGCAAGAGAAAAAGGGGAACAAGTCAATCACACTTCCTAAAATGGTAGCTAAATTCCACAAAAAGGTGGGGATAATACTGTATAATAGTATATTAAAACAAAAACAAATTTGATTTAGTTATTTCATTTAAACCAGCTTATTCACATCCAATATAACCCCTGATTGTTAATAAAATTTAATATTTATATGTGATGCGGCAGAATACTTCCTTTGCGGTGCGGGTTGCTTTCTTGTTA
>NW_023464453.1:0-10868 GCF_013731165.1 Rhagoletis pomonella
TTTTTTTGTAATAACTACTATATATCGGTTGCTATTAATTTCACTTAGGTTTAAAATCTTTAGCACTTCTCTACAATATTTTCAATATTTTTGCATTGAAATTTTTGTTTTTTTCCTTTTCGCGACGGCGACCGTGAAATTTTCGTTTTATTTTTTTTTCCAAATTTTTCCAGTGATTAGTATTGAAACCGCGTGCGTACGATGGTGATCGGTGACTGAAGCAGGGTATTCAATTTTAGTTGAAGCCAGCCGAAGGCGACCCTTGCTGGCCACTTTTGGTCTTCTGTGCGCCCAGGCGCGAATCCGTACTGTAAACTACCGTGTCTAAAAGTTAGACATACAAATTCGTAAGTACATAGGGAATGTAATTTTTTTGAGCTAGTACGCATGTATGTGCTTATACACAAATGTCTATGACATGGTTAATATTTACACATAAGTACGTAAATAAGGAAATTGTGCAAGTTTTATTTACCTGGCTTCAAAGGACTTGGACGATTTTTGGAGATGCTCCAACCCAAAATAAATGGAACTCCTATTCATCCAAAAAGATAGAGAATTTGCGATTTTACTTAATCTCCAAGCCTACCAAAATTTGAAATTGTAGTTAATTGCTACATCTTAAAAGTCTTGGGCAGAATTGATTACTTTTGACTGAAATAAAATTGAGTTTCACTTACAATTTGGCTCCTAGTGATCTGGTCAGGGTGGTGGTCCGGTTGAAAAGACCGATTTGGACTCAAAAACCTACTTATATCCATTTCGATTTTCGAGAATCTTGGATTATTGTTCAGTGCCCATTTTCTTTTTTTCGTTTTCCTATTCGAACAGCGAAATATGCATTCACAGGAAGTAATGTTAGACGTTAGCAACATGTTGCGGCAATAATTCCGGCAAATTGCCCGTACTATTTCTTTGCACCAGACAAAATGTTCTTATAAAAAAAGAAACCCCAGTCGACCATTACAAAACCCGAGAACTTGTCGATTGATTTAGGAGGAGAGTTAGAGGGAACAGGGCGACTAGGGACGAATGTCTTTAGCACTAAAAGTGCCAATCGGTTTTCCTTGTAAATCTTCGAGAACATAGTAGTTATTTCCTAATTTCTCTCGAACCCGCGCTTTTATAAGCAAGGGTGCTAATTTGGCATTAAAACGCTTTTCAAAGTTACTTTGGGCAAAATTCCTTCTATAGACTTCTTGGCTTATTTTAAAGTTTACTGGTCGCGTTCGCAAATTGTACTGCGCCACATTTCGTTCGTATGCTTCCGTGTTATTTTCGCGAAAATCCGCACGCAATAATGCCATTTGGTCCTTTCTATCTAAAGGACACCTTGACTCCTCCAACGAGTCAAGATTCCTCAGGAGCTGGTATGTTGATCCATGCGTAATCATGTTCAAACCGAACAGTGCAAAAAAAGGCGAGCTGCCTATAGATTGGTGCACGGAATTTCTCAGTGAGCAACTGATACTGCTAAGATTTTCATCAGTTTTTAAGTAGGCCCTAATCGCAGCAATTAACGAACGATTAACCCGTTCGGACGCATTGGCCTGAGGAGAATATAACGCCGTGTACGTGTGCTGAATCCCCAATTTGGTTAAAAACGCGTTGAAAGCAGTGGCTTTGAATTGTACACCGTTATCGCTGACAATAACTTCCGGAACACCGAAACAATGGAATATATTGACCAACAGAAAGTCTTGTATCATATTGGAATTAAGTTTCTTTAAAGGACATAGCCAGTGGTATTTTGAAAAGTGATCCAGAACGATTAATAGGCCAACGTTACCCTTTTTGCTCCTGGGATAGGGACCTAAGATATCTATGTAGAGCCGCTGAAAAGGCCGACATGACTCCGCTTGCTTCCCCATTGGTGGTTTCAAAATAATATTTGGGGCTTTGGTGGTTTTACACACCTCGCAGCTTTTGATATATTCCCGAACATCCTTTGTCAAGCCTGGCCAGTAAAAATTCCTTCTGATAAGATTCAAGGTGCAGCAATCACTGAATTATGCGCTCGAAACAGTACCTCGGCCCGAAGGGGTTTTGGAATCCATAGTTTCCACGATCGATTTTCCTGTTCGGTCTCGCCTGTGGCGTGTTCTGTCCGACGATACACAAACCCATCGACGACCTTAATATCAGGCAGCTTGCTTTGCTCCCTGATCACCCTGGACTTCAACTCTTCGTATTCGGGATCGGAGAAGTGGTTAGATTCCAAATCAATTTCGGGGCCCAATTCTTCAAGGTGATTCACTTCCTCCGGAATTCGAGAAAGTGCATCAGGGACGACGTTCTCTTTGCCTTTTCGATGACTGACAGAAAAAGTAAAAGCCTGTAATTTTAGGGCCCACCTTGCAAGTCTACCGTTAAGATTCGGCTGACGCATCAACCAAACTAGACTTGAATGGTCCGTGATGACCTCAAAATCCTGCATTTCCAGGTAGCATCGGAATTTCGCTATGGCTTCTATTGCCGCTAAGCATTCACGCTCCGTTACGCTGTAGTTTCTTTGTGCAGAGTTAAGCCTTTTCGACATGAATGCGATAGGCTTCTCTGCACCATCTTCAGCTAATTGAACTAAGACTGCGCCTATGCCATAGTCGCTTGCATCGCAATGCAAAAAGAATTTTTTCGAAAAATCTGGATTTGAAAGAACTGGAGCAGACGTTAACAAATCTTTTAACCTCTGAAATGATTTTTGGGCCTCTTCTGTCCACATAAACTTTTTCTTTGTTGACAGAACCTGCGTTATCGGAAATGTTACATCAGCGAAGTTACTGATAAACCTTCTGTACCATCCGGCAAGACCAAGAAAGCCTCGAACTTGCTTTAAGGTTTTAGGTACAGGCCACGATAAGATGGAGTCAATTTTGCTGGGATCCGTAGAAATTCCGCCATTTCCAATAACGAAACCTAAATACTTGATTTCGGTAACACAAAATTTACTTTTTGGAACATTAATGGTTAAATTAGCCTTTTTAAACTGATTTGCAATCCTAATTAAAATTTCTAAATGCGTCTCGAAGTTCTCGGACACTAAACAAAGGTCATCTAAATAACCAAATACACAATGTTTCAAATCAGCCGGTATAAGTTCGTCAATTAGCCGACACATAGTGGATGGCGCATTGCATAGTCCGAACGGCATTACTTTGAATTGGTAAAGGGGACGGCCAGGTATGGTAAAGGCGGTTAAAGGTTTAGATTCGGCGGTCAAACCAATTTGCCAAAAAGCGTCTTTGAGATCTATTTTTGAAATGACATTGGCCTTTGGCAATCGGGCGAAAATACCTTGTATGTTGGGAAGGGGGTAGGCATCTTTCTTTGTCACCTGGTTCAACTTCCTTGCATCCAGGCACAGGCGCACCTTGCCAGGCTTTACAACCAGATGCATCGGTGAACTCCAGGGACTGATTGATGGCTCAATAATACCGAGACTGAGCATCCGATCTACTTCTTTAAACATGAGATTCTCGACCGCAGGCGAAACAGGGTAGTACCGCTGTTTGATTGGCTTAGCCTCTCCAATATCTATGTGGTGTTCAATGAGACTGGTTCGACCAAGACCTTGTTTTTCGAAATTGGGGAAAAGTGCTTTGATTGCATTTAATTGTTGTTTTTGAAAAAAGCTAAGTGGATATGCATTTTCTTCTTCTGCAGTTTCTGCATTATTGGGCGAAATATTTTCAAGTGATACAGTGGATATTACGTCCGGCGCAAGGTTAAACGTTCTCCAAAAATCTATTCCTAAGATAAGCCTATTGTCTAAAGAGGGTATAATATAAAACTTTAACGATTTAACTTCATCTTTATACCAAATGTCGACAACCACAGAACCTTCAACCGAATGGCTTTTTCCATCGGCAGTTTTTACGCTTGAACGAATTCTACGAAATTGTGGTAACCGCGATACATCATCTGCTAGGGACGACCCAATGCAACTAATATTTGCGCCGGTGTCTAATAATCCAAGTTCCTCAAAGTCACAAATTTAACTTTTGCATAGCATAGTGAATTGCTTTGGTTGCACAAAATAGCAGAATTCAGAACTCTTTTGGTCATTCTTACTGCTTTCCAAAACCGTCGAAGTCGAAAGGTTGAACGTGTCATTTCTTTATTCTTATTTAATAACTCTGGACATTCCGAAAAAATTCTACTCCTAACTTTGTTGTAATTTGCTAACCTAATGTGATAAGGTACAACGGGATACAAATTGGGTTTATTTTTGGAAATTTCATTTTTCAAAATCGCTATATTGTTATCGCATTCACGCTCCTCACAATCAAATTGAACATCAGCCGTGCTTCCAGATGATACACCTACTGGTTTACTTGGCGGCTTTTCATGATTAGTTTTTAAAGAAACGACTGAGCTAGCCGGTAAAGAATTACCCTGTTTGATTAAATCCGAGTCCTTTCCTACACGGGTTGCGTCCGGGTGTTGCTGCACGCAACCCTCTTGTAGTTTTCCTTCCGCTTCCTGCTGGTCTCACATTTCGGCTTATAGGTATTCGCAGCTCCACAACCATAGCAGAACACCTTTTTTTCCCCGAGGCAGTCCTCCCAATGGTGACCTTCTTGCAGGCAGTTCCAACAGTTAGTAGCACTGATATTCTGAATTACCGGAGCTTCGACATGATTTATTCCCTCGTCAGGATCGAATGCGAATTGTTCCACGGCGGACACTTGACGACGAACAGGATAGCTAGTTGGCACGTTACGCATCGTCGGCATGCGACGATTAACTTCATCGGAGAACAGATTTTCTCGCCTTTGTACCAGTCGGCGCAATTGCGCTAATGATCGAATTGGCACATACAACAGTTCATGTCGTATGTCCGTCCGTAAATTACGCGTAATGATTTCTATCAACTCTTCTTCCAACAATGGAGTGGACATTTTATCTACCTTTTCCAAAACCGAGTAATAAAAAGTCTCGAATGTCTCAGATATACCTTGCTTTCGATTTCGGATTTCTTCCCTGATGTCATAATCCGATCGGTGATCCTTAAACTCGCGCCGCAAAGCATTACAAAATTCCTCCCAGTTAATGAGCTGAACCGCCTTATGGTAACGCCAGTAAAAATCCCGTGCTTTCCCTACCAATAATACTGGAAGATTTCTACAAACGGCTTGGAAGTCGCCATTTAAACATTCCATTGTTAGAGTATGTACTCGATACAAGAACTCCTCCACTTTAAGTCCCGACGAAGAGCCATCAAATTTCACTTGCCAATTTTGAATTAACATTGTGATCTTCTCTGGACTCAGAAAGCCGATACGCCGCTCGTATCGAATATTCGGTACGTCATGGCCCTCAACTGTTGGATCACGTAAATTAGGATAAGCCTGTGTATGTTTAAGTTGGTAAACAACCGATTCACCGATTCGTTAATCATGTCGCCAATGCGATCATAATTAACACCTTGTTGGTTGCGTCTGTTATTACGGGGACGGGTTCCGGTACTCCTCGCAGTATGTGTTATATTTTCCTGTGGAGAATTCATCCCCAACAGATTCATGGGTGCAGTTCCGGGGTTTCCCCAATGGGCGTACGTGACATTTTCTCCACGCCGCTCAGGGATATCCGTTTGGTGTACTTCCTCATACAATCTACGCGAACTTCGGGTATTA
The DNA here is from genome assembly GCF_013731165.1 of Rhagoletis pomonella. Classification (NCBI taxonomy): domain Eukaryota; kingdom Metazoa; phylum Arthropoda; class Insecta; order Diptera; family Tephritidae; genus Rhagoletis; species Rhagoletis pomonella. Next base: position 5,637 of record NW_023464453.1, read on the forward strand.
TACCGTTGTTGTCCCGCAGAATTGCGAGCGTCCCTTCTACCAGTGGCAGTGGCCGTATTGTCATTAGGCCGGCTCTCGGGATTGATGGGTTGTAAATCTCGTTTATTTACGCGTTGACGGCAAACAGGACAGTCAGGTGAGTCTGTTACCCAACGCTCGATACACGGCTTGTGAAAGACATGATTGCAAAGAGTAACCCAGCAATCATTTCCATTGGGCATTTCTTGCAAGCAAATTGCGCAAGAGCAGGCGGACGCTTCCGCTGTCATAGCAGCTAGGTTTTCGGTACTTCGTACCATAATCGCCATATTTAAAAGTTTGAATAGATTGCCAAACTGACTCCACTTAGGGGAAAAACTGTGCGAAAACTTAATATGGTTCTTTGTAAACTCAAAGTCAATTGAAAAGTTCTTTACTGAATGTTATTCCTTTTGTACGGTAATGCATCTGGGGTCGTTTAAAATCAAAAGACAATATTTTGCTCACCCTAACTTGACTTCCCATTGAAATCACGTCTTCTCAACTAAATTCTCCGCCTTGAGTAACTCGCAACCGGTCAAAATTGGCAGTCTTCCCACTAATGGGTAGCCAATTAAGGTATTCCAAGGTAGCAGTATCTCAACCATCGAATTTAAAAAATTTAAAGCACATTTTAAAAGTGGGCATCTTGATCACCCGGGGTTGAGCATTTAGGACTGCAATGCCTAAATATCAAATTCCATTCCGGGCCAAATGCAACTCCGATAAGCAAATAAAATAAATTGGCCTTACGGTTGATCCCCATGGTTGAAAAAACCTTAGCAACAATTCCAGGTAAGGACTATTTTAGTTGCCAATAGATATATATGGACGATTGGAGATTACGACAGAAAACTAATTAACGAAAAGAGTCCCGATTCAAGCGGCAGAAGGTTTCTAGGCCGATATGCCTGAAATCCGAATTCCTATAAGCAGGAAACTCCATCTGTCAATGCCGAAACTTGTCCAATCACCAATCCTGCATATAATTAAATAAATCTCAAAAAAAGCAAAACGATATAGATTGTTCACCATGGAGGAGAAGCGCTATAACAAAATAATTTCCTAAAATTCTTTGACCTCCATGTTCTCGAAGCGAACTTGGTGAGCCTTATTTCACGATAGGAATAAACCTTAGCAAGTTAAGCATCATAATTTGGGACCGACCTTGCGAGAGTATTCGTAGTAGGATTAACCTATTAAGTTTCACTTCCTTCGGCCAGTGCCCCACGTTGGGCGCCAGTCATGTAATGAGCTGGTTTGTTTTTGTGTGTATAGCCAAACAAAGCTGTTGTCTTCGCGTTCTGGGAAGAACTATGTCGGGGCGGGACCCTTCAATAAACTAGCTAGCAGCCGGCTGGGGGAGTTCTTGACATAGCTTCTTCCAGTACCCATTACAAAACAATGATTTCAGAGTCCCTCATTACCCTACTAATTCGAACTGAAATTAAACACTGTGTTCACATAAAACTAACTGCCACGGATCTTACTTATACGTCGAAATCAAGGGAAAGTCTAGAGTATCTATAGATGGAATTAGATTGCGGATGCTTGTCTTCGCCCTCCCTTCCAATGATTCGGGTAGCACTTCCTTTTTCCCCAAATTCCCATAGTAACTTTAAACGACCCACATTACCAACAAATAAGAAAAGAAATTAGCACATTATGAGGTACAGATTAACTTACATATTTATTCCACAAAAAAAATCTTATACTCTAAATCTTACAGAGCTATACTATGAGTAGGAGCGTTCGAAATTCAAATTTGGAACCAAAATTTAATTTCAATTATTTCAATTAATTATGAACTTCCCCCTTTTGTTTCAATTATCTAGGTAAATAAAATTCCTAACCAGTACTTAGGGTTGACATGTACAGTTCGCAGTTAATTCGAAAAAAAATATCGCATGTAACTTTATTTTCTTTTATCGCATCACAGTATCAATAATTCGTCTGCGTCTATTAACATAACGCAAAGAAAATTAACATGCTTACAAAAAATACTGCTAAGTGAATTTTTCAATAGCATATATGTAACCACAAAAAACTTGTTTTAAAATTCCGTCCCGTTGACGCAAAATAAGGTGTATGTACGTGTGTTCGTCAAACTCACTGGGAGGACAACAATAGGACGGCTTAAGCACAGCCAAGGTACAACGGGAAGGCAACAACAAATATAGTCGGCGGTCGACTGTTATACGCTTGGAGTAAGTGTTATACGATTGCCTGCTTAGCTTACGCCGAGCCTATAACTCAACAACAACAACAACAACGTAATACACAGCGGAAAGGAGAAACAACATAATAATTCGTATTAACATTATGGGTAATTGATTAACCTTTCTGCGCCCCGGTTAGGAGAAATTTAACGCAGACATACACATACATATGAATATAAAAAAATTTTCGAATTAGGAATTAAATGACTTACCCACACATCCGGAATCGCTGAAAGGCCTTTCGTAGAATTCCTGGTGGTGTTGGCGAAGATCTGCTAGGGTGGTGGTGATTTGTACGCGTTTTTTTTTTTGATGAAATTCACATGGGTGTATGTATGTTTGTGTATATATATAATTTTGTTTTCACATGACCTACCGTTATTATATCTACATATATATATACACGTATAGATCTGTATATACATACATACATACATATGTATATATAATTTTTGGTCAAAACAAGGCCAAATCTTTCCACTAAAATTTTACGTTTAAATTATTTCATTATTTGGTTTAGTTTTTTTCCTTTTTAATGCCTTAACTGCTTCCTTATTGCTGACTAATTTTGCTTTCTTATTCTACTAACAGTTTTTTTTCGAGAGTTTGAACGAGTTCCGATATTTTTAATTTTAATTTTGGTTTTTTTTTTCGCGAATTTCCTATAAAATGCCCGGATTAGGCTAATATTCCACTAAAACTTGCATTCTGGCCTAGCTACATATAATTATGTATGTATATATTATACATATATGTGCGTACATACGGGCACTACCTTCATAGGTACAGTTTCACACCTTTTTTTTCTTTTTCAACCATTTTTCAATGCACTAGGCTATTTTTTTTTTTTTTTTTGTTTTTTTGTAATAACTACTATATATCGGTTGCTATTAATTTCACTTAGGTTTAAAATCTTTAGCACTTCTCTACAATATTTTCAATATTTTTGCATTGAAATTTTTGTTTTTTTTCCTTTTCGCGACGGCGACCGTGAAATTTTCGTTTTATTTTTTTTTCCAAATTTTTCCAGTGATTAGTATTGAAACCGCGTGCGTACGATGGTGATCGGTGACTGAAGCAGGGTATTCAATTTTTGTTGAAGCCAGCCGAAGGCGACCCTTGCTGGCCACTTTGGGTCTTCTGTGCGCCCAGGCGCGAATCCGTACTGTAAACTACCGTGTCTAAAAGTTAGACATACAGATTCGTAAGTACATAGGGAATGTAATTTTTTTGAGCTAGTACGCATGTATGTGCTTATACACAAATGTCTATGACATGGTATAATATTTACACATAAGTACGTAAATAAGGAAATTGTGCAAGTTTTATTTACCTGGCTTCAAAGGACTTGGACGATTTTTGGAGATGCTCCAACCCAAAATAAATGGAACTCCTATTCACCCAAACGGATAGAGAATTTGCGATTTTACTTAATCTCCAAGCCTACCAAAATTTGAAATTGTAGTTAATTGCTACATCTTAAAAGTCTTGGGCAGAATTGATTACTTTTGACTGAAATAAAATTGAGTTTCACTTACAATTTGGCTCCTAGTGATCTGGTCAGGGTGGTGGTCCGGTTGAAAAGACCGATTTGGACTCAAAAACCTACTTATATCCATTTCGATTTTCGAGAATCTTGGATTATTGTTCAGTGCCTATTTTCTTTCTTTTTCCTATTCGAACAGCGAAATATGCATCCACAGGAAGTAATGTTAGACGTTAGCAACATGTTGCGGCAATAATTCCGGCAACTTGCCCGTACTATTTCTTTGCACCAGACAAAATGTTCTTATAAAAAAAGAAACCCCAGTCGACCATTACAAGAGCTTCAGTTTTGCACTCTAAAGGTTTTCCTTTCTTTGTGTTTGGGAGTGTGAGTATGCCATGCTCTGCAACTAATTTTTTAGCAATCCTGGCTTTTCTTTCTGATGTTCCAAACTCAGCCATTGTTTTTGCGCGACTCCATGTCGGTGGAGCAAGCGTGAGAAGTTGAATTTTTTCTGCTCTACTAGTTGAAGTTTTGTACTTTTCTTTTATTTGCTCAAGTACTTTTACTGCATCCTTGTGGTATTGGTTTTGGCACTCATCCCTTGAAGTCATATTTTCTTCAGTAAAGTTGGAGCCATCGTCATCGGAAATTCGGTCATCCTTCTCAGATTCAATATGGTCTCTATCTGGAATAACGTCTTCACAAGGCTCATTACTTTTCAAAGTCGGTAATTCCTTCAATTTGCTGAGCTCTTTCCTGCACGATCCACAAATTCGCATCCGTTTTGATAGCGTAGGGAATTTTGATATTAAGCCGTCAGAAAGCCGTCGTGTATCTGAAGAAACGTGTTTTTTTTTGTTGAAGGGATTAAAGCAAAAAGAAGCAAAAATTTCTTTATCAAGTTTAGCCTTTTTATGAGTCATAGCTACTGAAAATATTAATTATGTAAATAACACAGTCTTTATTTTAACGCTGTTTCTAAAAAAGTGGTCTTCAAAATGACCATACACTGCCTTCATAAACTATAGCTGATTTATTATAGCTACCTATAGGTTGCGCGAGTAGGTATGAATATCTGTTGAGAAAAGGTTTGGACGAATCTGCTGTGGTTAGGTACAAAGAAAAATCTTAATCATCCTTAACTACCGGAAAATCCCATATTCTTCATACCTTTTAAATATTGTGCTAGGAGGTATGCAAATCTAATACGCAAAATTCTGCAAAGCTATTAATAAAGAGTTTGGATGCACAAAATCGAGTACCTGCTGTGTTAGACTACGAAAAATCTTAATCATCCTTAACTACGGGAATGGCAGTATCGAGGGTATGAAACTTTGGTTAGGCGTGTTATATACCGTTGGAAAGGTAATTGTATATACCTTCTCATATAAGTTTTATTTTCAGGTTTCCGAGACACTTACACAATAATACGAAAAAAAGAAGACAATAGGTCATATATTAAAAATTAAAAAAACCGCTGTTTCGAGTTACTAAACGCTAATTTTG
>NW_023464454.1:0-10868 GCF_013731165.1 Rhagoletis pomonella
AGAATTGCCACCTGTTTGAAAATGAAGTTTTGCTCAAAGATGGTTTATGACCTGGACTGAAAAATAGGCTACTTCCTTAACCGGGTTTCCGATCAGAACGAAATTTAGTACACTTACTACGGATTTCGGAAGGATGGTCTTAGACTGAAAGTAAGTCCGATAACTCAAGGCCCCTCCCATACAAATTGGAATTTTCATATTACATACATATCTCTGGAAGTATTTGTGGGGGAGAACTGAAACTTGGTATAGTGATATGTATGTGAAATCAATGTTGGCATTAATCGATTGATGTTTTAATTAGTTAGTTAATTCGATTAAATTCAATCTGATTACAGTTAATCATGATTAATTTTAATCCGACTAAACAGTTAATCGTAACCGCGATTAAACAATTAATTTTTAATCATTAACTCTTAATTTGATCAAGTAGGTTTGGTGATTAATTAAGTTATGCTGGAGTTTCCCTGTGCACACAAAGCAAGTTAATCCGGTATGGCTAAGTCGGGTTTCCTCATCAATCTGAGCAATTTGGTATGCATTTTCATTAAAATATATACCAACAAACGTTTTACAAACTAGTTTTGTAAAAGTTCCCAGTTTATGTATTACTAATAACAATAATTATATTTTTTTTTATATTTTCTGCTTTTTATAAGCGTAAAACACAAAATAATTACTATAACTGGTGTTTGGTTTCAAACTCGGACAAACTAGACAAATTAATCAGATTTTATTTTTAATTGGATTAACGATTAATGTTTTAAATTAATTAAACGTAATCGCAGCCAGCGATTAACGATTAAAAAAATGTTATCATTAATCGTACAGTTGATTACGACTAATTAATTTCAATCGTCAAACGCCATTAACATTTTAATCGTTAATTTTTAATCGTTAATCAGGTTAACAGTTTGCCAACACTGTGTGAAATCATGTTCATATTCACGGAGAAAAATGGACGTTTTTGGAAAAGAGGCGTAGCACCTCCCATACTGACTGAAAGTTTCATATTGCATATCTCTTCAAATGTTTGGGGTAAAACACTCACGCTTGGTATGGAAATACATATGTATGTATGTATGTGAAACTAATACCATACTCATGGATAAAAATGAGAGTTATTGGAAAAGGTGGTGTGGCAACTCCCATGCAAATTGATTTTTCTGTGCTGCATATCTCTGGAGGTGTTTATTGCAGAGGACTGGAACTTGACACCGAGATGTGTATACAAAATTAATTCCATACTCATGGAGAAGAATTGCGTTATTCGAAAAGGAGACATGGTACCTGCCGTACAAATTTACTGTTTTATACTGCTTATCTCTAGAGGTGTTCATGGTAGAGTACTGGGACTTGGTACTGGGGTATGTAAAATCAATTCTAAATTCATGGAAGAAGAAGGCGCGTGGCACTTCCAGTACAAATTTACTTTTTCTTGCCACATATCCCTGGAAGTGTTTGTGGAAGAATACTGGAACGTGGTATGGAGTTGTGTATACAAAATGTATCAATTGCTCATGGAAAAAATGTGAGTTATTAAAAAAGGAGGCATGTCGCCTCCCATACATACTAAAAACTTTTTAATACATATCTCTGGAAAGATAGAAAATCTCTCGAAGTATTTTATATTTGTTATGGAGATTTATTTTATAAGTGCCGTACTGACAGAATAAATTTCATTAAATGGAAAAGGGTGAGCCGGGTTTGGCCTTATAATCTAAAGCTCTCTTGAGGCATTTGCTACAGTAATGAGAAGTGGTATTTTATCAAGGCCAGGTTATTAAATTTGTGTTGGAAATATTAGAACTCGCCGTGGCACCTCCAAGATTGTTACACGTTCACGCGTCGTATACCTGGAAACATTTTAAGGTAAACTTAGAGGGATTGATATCTTTCGTATGCCTAGCACGCAGACGAGATTTTATAATTTCATAGTTTTAAACGGCCTAAATACCTTAACTCGCTTAAAAAATAACGAGCTATAACGAAATGGGAACAGAAATAAAATCCAACATCATTAAATTATTTTTCATATTTGTATAAAAGCGCGGGGTGAAACCCGCGGGTATAAGCTAGTATATAATATATCTCAACTAATATATATTTAGAAAGCCGTTTGTTAGTTTTCGCAAGGCTCGAGAGCGGCTGAACCGATTTTTTTGAAACTGCCACCTGCCGCACGTGTCCCAAGGATGGTTTTAGGCTGAAAAAAATCTATATGTAAAGGGGGCGTGGTACTTCCCATACAAACCGAATTTCTCATGCTACATATCTCTGAAAGTGTGCATGGTAGAGTTTTGGAAATTGGTATGGAGATATACGAAATCAATCGCATACCCTTGGAGAAAAATTTTAGCTATTGTAAAAAGGGGTGTGACATCTCCCATACAAACCGATTTTTTCCTACTGCTTATCTCTGGAAATTTTTTGGTAGAGTTCTAGAGTTTTGTATGGAGATGTTCGAAATTAATCGCATACTCTTGGAGAAAAATTGGAACTATTGGAAAAGGGGGCGTGGGATCTTCCATACAAACCGAATTTTTCATACTGCCTATTTTGGAAGTGTTCATGGTAGAGTTCTGGAACTTGGTATGGAGATATACGAAATCAATCGCATACTCACGAAGAAAGAGGGCATCTCTTGGAAAGGGGGGCGTGGCACCTTCCATATAAATCGAATTTTTATACTGCATATCTCTGAAAGTATTCATGGTACAGTACTGGAACTTCGTATGGAGATATGTATATAGTTGAAATCAAGCCCATACTCATGGAGAAAATTTGGGCTATTTGAAAAGGGGTGTGAGGCCTACAAACGTACCGACCTTTAGCTATCTTTGAATGAATTTTTTTATTCTTCTGTAGGTGTGTTTGTGAGTGATCTCCTCCTAAATAGTTGTACGGATTTTAACGAAACTTTTTGTGTATTTGAGTGGGTCTCTGGATGGTTTAGTTTCACAATTTAATCCGACAGTTGGCGCTGTAGTTGAGTTATTACTAAAAATCTTATTTATGATCCGATTTGGCTAATGTTTTAAATATGTATGCAATACGTGCCGCCAAGTGGTGCTGAAGTCGAGCTATTACTAAAAATAGCCAAGTGAGAAAAGGGGCCGTGAAGGTCAGATTAAATCGACCTGTTGCACCATTGAGTGCGTTGCAATTGGCCCAATGGATGTGATTTTCCAATATTATTATGCGTTCAAACTTTTAAGGTATTTCGTCTGAAATAAGTATATGTATATTGCATTTCTGTAGAACAATGATTCGCACCCATTTTGAAATTGCTACCTACTATACTGTAAAGCTTCTAGGACATTCACTATAGAACCGGGTCATTGTTGCCGCCAGGGAATAACCGTGCTATGAAATGCCGCACAACTGGAGAATTTCAAGAACGGATATAACACTTTCCTTAGGTTATTTAAAGCGGCAAATGACCACCAAACCATAATCTTAGCAGACAAATGTGCCAATGAAAATCGTAAACGTGAATTGTTGGTGAAAATGTTGGACCAAAAAGATTCAATAAAATATATAAAAATTTTGGGCGGGACGAAGTTCGGCGGGTCTGCTAGTATATAATAAAGTAAAAGTATGCCTTCTTGGCAGAGAATGCTTTGGCCACTTAAATTAACATCTTAACGAGAGGAAAAATCATTTCACATAATATTACTTATTTGCAACAGCTGACGACCGATGCACGCGATCTTTCTGCTTTGTGTTGGCTTTAGCGTTGCCAAATTTTGGCTATGTGGACGGCTGAACCAGCCTCTATTCTTTGTTTACGCAAATTTTCCCATGTCTACATATACATACATACATATGCACTTGAACAACAGGCCACAAATAAATTTGTTCGCAAAGGGTTATGTACATATACATATTTCTTTCAGGTATACAGCATAACGCTATAAGTAAATATCAAACTATTAGTGTTGTTTTTTGTTTCTGCGGCATAAACTATTTAATATCCTCTTTACTTATTTTCTCTGTAAAGACACAATACATGCATATGCACATACATATATACATACATACGTACATATATAAGGGACGGTCTGAAAGCACAAGTTTCTTAGCTGTCTTACTCGGGCGGCTGGAACGGCCTAGGTTGCAGTCCGCACCTACGCTTTGGTTGGTGAACATCATAGTTTGGTTACAGTCTGCGGCTATGCTAAGAGTTGGCATAATCACGGGTGATACGCCGCTGTCTCTCTAGCTCCCTCAGTTCCTTCAAACTTGAAGTTAGTGTGTCGCTGGTTGATGCCCATTCACTGGCTCCTTTCACCATATTGCCGACTACTGACTGTGGCGTAAACACCCCTCCAACAGCTAGTTTCAGTTGGTTCTTCTGCCGATGGAATCGAGGGCACTCAAAGAATACGTGGTGCACATCTTCTTCCACGCCATTTCGACAGAAGTCGCAGTACGGATGGTGCTCATGTTTGAATTTAAACAGGTATGCCTTAAAACAGCCATGACTACTAAAGAGCTGACTAAGATAAAAATCAACTTCACCATGCGTTCTATTAAGCCAGGATACCACATTTGGTATGCAGCGATAGGTCCAACGACCTTTAGTCGTACTATTCCACTTGTTTTGTCATTCTGTAATGCTGCTTTCCCGGGCTTGCCGTCGGTCTAATTGAGTTGAAGTACGCGGCGTGGATGCAAGGACTGTCGATTCTCTCGCCAGCATATCTACAGGTATCATACTGGAGATTACGAAAACTGCTTCGTCCGACATTGTTCTGAATACGTTGAGTTGACTCCGCGGAAGTATGCTGGACACTGTGCCGCGTTTGACCAAATTCGGGCCGCATACAGTATTTGGCTTTTAACCACGCTCGCTAAGAGTAAACGTCTGCACTGTTTCGGTCCTCGCGTATTAAGCATTATTCGCGATAGTCTCGTGATCGCTGAAGCTGCTTTCTCCCTCACATAGCTCAAGTGGGCGCTGAAAGTAAGACTCTTGTCTAGCACAACTCCCAGGTATTTAATTGTGGGTTTCGTCATGATGGTGTGGTCGCCAATTTTTAGCGCTACCTCCTCTAGTTTCTTACGACTCGAGATAAGTATTGCTTCTGTTTTTTGCTCGGCTAGCTTCAGGCCGAAGTTATTTAACCAACATTTAATCACGCCGACTTCTACTACCGACTACTACCGCAATGTCGTCTGCAAAAGCTACTATGGATGATCCTTCGGGCAATTCGGTACGAAGAACTCCATCATACATAATGTTCCATAGTAAAGGGCCTAGTACGGATCCTTGAGGGAACGCCACCTGTTATCTCAGCCCGCTGCAGGCCCTCCTCCGTTTCGCGAATGGAAATAATTTCGTATTAGTCTTCGAAGATATTAAGAAATTCCAATACTCTCCAGTCTATCGAGTATTTTAGCCCAGTTGGCAGAGTTGAGGCCTTCTTTACGTCTAAGGTAACAATCACGCAGTAAACTTTTGCTCCTCCCAGCCACCGTGTACCGCTCGTTGCATCCCGTGCTAACTTAATGACTTCTGCTACCGCATTCACAGTAGATTTCCCTTTTCTAAACCCGAATTGGTTTGCCGATATTCCCCCTTTCTCTTGGACTTCCCTATCGAGACGCTTGGCAATTATATGCTCCAAGATTTTACCTGCTGTGTCTAGCAGACAAATAGGCCCAAAACTTGAGGGATCATCCAGAGGTTTACCCGCCTTAGGTATTAAAACAAGCTTTTGCCTCTTCCAGATTTGAGGGAAATTTCCATTCGTTAAACACCCATTAAAAACTTGTAGGAATGAGGAAGCGCACTGGTGGACTGCAAGCTTAAGAGCTATGCTGGGCACGCCATCGGGGCCAGGAGCTTTCTTTACTTCCACTTTAGCTGTTGCGAGTGTGATTTCTTCTTCCGTTACAGGGTCAACAACTCTCAACGGATCACCATCCATAACGGACACTAACGGCCTCTGTACAGGAAATAGTACCTCCACAACGGACTTTAGGTATGCAGCGTTTGTCGGATTCATGTTTCTGCCTTTCAGCTTTTTTGGGACAATTTTGTAAGCCGAGCCCCAATGATTCCGTTCAGCATAATCGCAAAGCTCTAAAAAGCATTGCCGCTTACTTTATTTAATTCCTTTCTTTAGTGCATCGCGTGCACTCTTATAAGCCGCACGAAGTACCACGAAGTTGTAACTTTCCCTAGCTCTCTGAGCGTTTCGCCTACATCTTAGACATTTCTTTCGCAGGTCCGCTATGTTATCGTTCCACCAGTAAACCGCATGACGAAACATGGAGGAAGTTCTCCTGGCCATTGAAGCATCGCATACTGCGCGAATTTCGGCCATTAAAGTGTAAGCGCGGATTGGAACCTAGACCGTTCCAACCGCAAAGACAGTATACATACGTATACGGGCCTGAAACTGGTCTCTTCTGCAAGCCTGCCCAATGCAATACCAGCATAAGGCATGCCGTAATTTTAAGGTATTTGTTCTTACTGCCTATAAAAGCGAAGATAATAAGTTGTATCTAAGAGATAAATAAATAAATAGTTTAAAAAAGGGTCATTCTCTTTAAACAAGACGTGACAAAGCCTACTAGGTGTAGCCCAGGACTGAGTACAACCGACTGGAACGAACGTGCGAGCCTAGTGCTCAACCGCCTCCTGACGAAATACTTGACGGTGGTACCGGGGGGTTTAGACAGCAGGAGGTTTAGTTCGGGTTAAAGTCCCACACTCGAACTCCGAGTTTTTGCCTATCCTGGGTGTTCCATACCAAAATGGACGGGGCTCACACTTCGTGTGTTTGATTTGTTTCAAATTTTTAAAGTTGATGCATAAACATAAATAATAAATAAATATGAAATTTGAGTTTGATTAAACAATGAATGAATCGATTTAATAGTTTTCCAAATATCTCGAGAACGGGGCAAGCAAAAAATTTGAAAAATCACACATACACACAAAAACAGCAAGGACGTGAACTGGTTTTGAACCGGAAAACCGTTTTTTTTTCTATTAATTAACTGAACCATTAACCGAACCGAAAGTGGAAACACAAAAGTTTGATCCGAACCGACCACCGAACCACTTTTGATAAAGATTTAAAGCTTCGCTTCAACCAATTTTTAATAAATAAAATTACCTACTTTTTTTCTTTTTGTTAAATACGGTAATACATACCATATTTGTTTACCATGTGGCAATATCAAATGTAAAGGCAACACATCCCATTTGATAGACACTTGCAGGCTCTCACTTAAAAATTCACTTAAATGGATGTTGCTTATAATTGAACAGCCGAAACTTAACGTAACTTAATGCCACGTCAAAATCTGTTTCATTTTGATTTTTTAAGTTCCTAGTTCCGTTAAGTTAAGTTAAGTTGCCATAATCAGGCATTTAACCTTGCGCGTTGTTGCACTTGAAACTTGACACTTAAACTTGCTTGTTATTATTTTTTTTTTATTTCCGAACCGTTGAACCGAACCGAAACCCCGTTTCAAAGACCAAAAAAACCGCTTTGGCGAACCAATCCAAAACTGCAAAAACGGTTCAATCCGCTGAACCCAACCGACCAAATATTTCATCCGGTTCACGGCCCTGGAAAAAAGTGCTAAAAACCGTCAGCATAAAAAATATTAAAAATCAACGCAAATTTTCAGTAGCTTAAAACTTGCACTTTCTTATACTAAATTTTAATGAGGTACAAAAAATTAAAAAATTTAAATTCGTAATGAACTCATTTTACTCAACTTCGGTGTAAAAAAGAATTCATAACTCAAATTATTGTAGAGTGCACCCCATAATACTATACTTAAATATTGCGCAATACCATTGTGTTTTTTCCATTTTTTTTTGAGATGGTATATTTTGAAAAACTATCGAATTGTTTTTGTTTTTGTGCTGTAAAGTTTATAAAAATGTATTAATCAAGCTCAAATTTCATATTTATTTTTTTCTATTTTTGTTTATACATCAACCCTAAAAATTTGAAACAAATCAAACACATGAAGTGTGAACCCCGTCCGTTTTGGTATGGAACGCCCCATATACACGAATATCCAGTCCGCCTTTACGCTTTAATTCGTAAATTTCATATTTAGAAGGCGATCTGAAAGCACAAGTTTTTAGACCGCACCGCATTGGTGGTTGGAACGGCCTAGGTTCCAATCCGCCCCCACCTACTCTACGGGTACATGAATTTCAAAACCGCTCTGCTCTGGTGACTGGAACGGCCAGTCCGATTGAATCGAGGGCACTCAAAGAATACGTTTCAGACGTCTTCTTCCATACACAGATTCCAACAACCCTTTGCCGTACTGTTTCACTTGTTTTGCCACTCCATTATGCTGTTTTTGCGGGCTCGACGTCGATCTATTTGAGTTGATTCTCTCGCCAGTATATCTACGGGTATCACACTGGCGATTACGAAAGCGGCTTCGTCCGACACAGACCTGACAGAGCTGCAAACTCGGAGCGCACACTAACGGGTATATTAAGTTGTCTCCGCCGAAGTATGCTGGACAATGTGCCGCGTTTAACCAAATTGGGGCCGCATACAGTAAATGCCAGAATGAAAAGACTCTAAAAAGCTAAGCGGAAGTCATTTGTCACTAGTGACTTTTGACAGATGTCACCGACTAGCTTTAGCTACGGCGCAGCAGCGCCAAAAGTACTAAATTTCTCATTCCTTTTTTCGAGTACCGGGTGATTAAGATGAATCAATGAAAAAAAAAAGAAAAAGGCAAAGTAATATTAAAAGAAGCAGTTAAGGAAAAATGTGTTTTATTGGATGAGAGATCTTTGCTATACGAACGAACAAAACCAACAACCACATGATCAAGTTCAAATAGCACTGGAATAGTTGCGCTTGATTGTGATTGGCTTAACAAATGAAATAGTGAAAAAAAGCAAGAAAAATTCACAAGGCGAACTTAGCACAGTGCGTAGGCAACTGGCTGAGTCAGTGGGATCTTCGATTCGAGTTCCACTGAAAGAAGTCTGATGAGGACGTGTGGTGATTTCCGAAATAGCTATCACTTCTACCAATTTTTCAAATTATTGTTGCTTTTCCACAATAAGTTTTTCATTAAAAACGGCCTCAAGCTCAATAAAAATTTTTGAACATAATTGTTATAAGGCCATTAAATAACCAAAACAAATAACTTAAGGACGAGCACACCTAAAAGTTAAACATTCTAAAAGTAGAAATATTAACAAAAACCAACAAAACCAACAACCACATGATGAAGTTTAAATAGCACTTTAATAGCTGCGCTTGATTGTAGTTAGCTTAACAAATGAAATAATGGAAAAAAGAAACAAGAATTCACAAGGCGAATTAAGCACAGTGCGTAGGCAACTGGCTGAGTCAGTGGGATCGTCGGTTCGAATCCTACTGAAAGAAGTCTGATGAGGAAATGTGGTGATTTCCGAAATAGCTATCCCTTCTACCAATTCTTCAAATTATTGTTGCTTTTCCGCAATAAGTTTTTCATTAAAAGCGGCCTCAAGCTCAATAAAAATTGTTGAATATAATTGTTATAAGGCCTTTAAATAACAAAAACCAATAACTTAAGGACGTGCACACCTAAAAGTTAAACATTCTAATAATAGAAATATTGACAAAAACCAATAAAACCGCGCTTGATTGCAGTTGGCTTAACAAATGAAATAGTGGAAAAAAGCAACAAGAATTCACAAGACGAACTTAACATAATGCGTAGGCAACTGGCTGAGTCAGTGGGATTGTCGGTTCGAATCCTACTGAAAGAAGTCTGTTGAGGAAATGTGGTGATTTCTGAAATAGCTATCACTTCTACCAATTTGTCAAATTATTGTTGCTTTTCCATAATAATTTTTTGATTAAAAACGGCCTCAAGCTGAATAAAAATTTTTGAATATAATAGTTATATGGCCATTAAAAAAAAAACAAATAACTTAAGGACGAGCACTTCTAAAAGTTAAACATTCTAATAATAGAAGAATTAACAAAAACCAACAAAACCAACAACCACATGATCAAGTTTAAATAGCACTGGAATAGCTGCGCTTGATTGTAGTTGGCTTTACAAATGAAATAGTGGGAGAAAGTAACAAGAATTCACAAGACGAACTTAGCACAGTGCGTGGGCAACTGTCTGAGTCAGTGGGATTGCCGGTTCGAATCCTACTGAAAGAAGTCTGATGAGGAAATGTGGTGATTTCCGAAATAGCTACCACTTCTACCAATTTTTCAAATTATTGTTGCTTTTCCACAATAAGTTTTTCATTAAAACGGCCTCAAGCTCAATAAAAATTGTTAAATACAATTGTTATAAGGCCATTAAATAACAAAAACAAATATCTTAAGGACGAGCACAGCTAAAAGTTAAACATTCTAATAATAGAAATATTAACAAAAACCAACAAAACCAACAACCTCGTGTGAATTCTTGTTGCTTTTTTCCACTATTTCATTTGTTAAGCCAACCCAATGAAGCGCAGCTATTCCAGTGCTATTTAAACTTGATAATGTGGTTGTTGGTTTTGGTTTTTATTATTATAAGTTTTTATTTAACTTGGTCATTCCTCGCAAATCGCGGAAATTTCCAATCGATTTTAAACTGACTTCCCTGACAATGCAATTTAATATATAAATGAATTCCCCATATGGTCCAGGGGTCTTGATTCAAAGGCGGTCAAAAAATAGTAATATTTATGGCTAACAGAGCGTAATTTGCCAAAAAACGTAAAACTACTATAAAATTGTTAAACCTGCCGGCGATAGTGTAGCAAAGCTATTTGTGGCAAATTCTAAATATCAACCTAGTCTAGATATGAACCTCGTTCTAGGAATTAGAAGACTCCAGATGTCGCACAGTGGTTCCTTTTTGGG
>NW_023464455.1:0-10863 GCF_013731165.1 Rhagoletis pomonella
GCCCAAATGTGCTCTGTGCGTTTGAGTTATGCGAATTTTTTTCTGCATGTTCATTTTTTGTTGCGCGTCTAATTTCGCGAATTGCTTTAATTAAAAAAAACTCTGAATCGAAAAAAAGGAAAAAAAAATTACAGCCCAACTCATAGTTACCGTTCTGAGCGTTAAGACGCTGCTGTCTATTTTAGCCTTTAACGTTTTCGTATTTTTTATTACTCTTTTTATCTTAAAATTCACCTATTTTCAAGGGGCTTGCGAATACATATTAACATAAAAATATGTACACAATACACTGTGTATTGTATAATTGCTTACATACATACATATTTGCATTAGAGTGGTTCTACATTTTTTTTTTTTTTTGAAATTCATAAACGCTACCTCAAATTATTGTTATTTGTGATACAAAAATTTAAACGTGTTTTTTATTTTGAAAAAAAAAAGTTTTTTTTAGAGGTCGCGGTGGTCGGTTTTTTATAAAAACGCGGATGCTCTCAATTTTTTATTTTCTTAACATGTTAAAATGCAGCCCCGGCACTCGGTAGTTCTAGGGGTCGCTGATTACGAATCTGAAGAAATTTTTTTGATTCAAAATGGCGGATTCAATATGGCTATAAAATAAAAAAAATAATCTCTAAAATAAAAACTGAATGTTTTAAGCAGTTTCAATGGTTCCACTTCGTTTCCAGTGGGATTCTGGGGTTACTGGTTACGAATCTGACGTCAGATTTTCAAATGTCAAAATGGCGGTTAAGAGTTTCAAACAAATCTAATAATTTTTTAAAAAATGTATCGCCATTTTGGACCCGCCATTTTGAATTTAAAAAAACTGACTTCAGATTCGCAATTACCAACTCCAGAAACCCCCTTGTAACAAGTTCCAACCCATGATAATGCGTAAATCGTTCAGTATCAACGACTTAATTTTAGCGGTCTCTTTCCGAAAGCATACTTTCGGGAGCTAGGCCCATTCTAACTGCCCAAGACAGGTATTTAATTAAAGGACTGTTCCCCAATAATACCAGAGTAATTATATGTAAAAATCACATTTTTAGCTGCCCTTTAACATCTTACGAAAACAAAAAAATAAAACATCAGCGTTTTAATAAAAAACCGACCAGAGCGACCTCTAAATTTTTTTTTTTTTCAAAATAAAAAAAATACGTGTCTCGATTTCTCTCACAAATAACAATATTTTGATGTAGCGTTTATGAATTTCCAAAAAGAGTGTTTTTATGAACCGCTCTAATGTGCATATGTACATACATATGTATGTATGAATTAAAGAGATAAAAAAACCCCCCGTCACTACGCACAGCACTAACCTAAAGCAACAGCAATACCAAAAACATGCATTTGTCAAAAAGTTGCAAAAAATTCGCGAATGCGAAATTCGCACACATGCGATACGCACAAAATTAGGTCAAATGAAAGTAGCGCTGTCGTTTGGCGTCTGCTAAAAAAAAAACAAGTATCTAAATAAAACTCGCTGCGAAATAAAAATGCGAAACGCACAAAAAACAGATGGGCGCGTATATTGTTGGTGTAGCGCACGCAATGCCTAGCTATTTTTTTCTGTATTCCTATGGTTTATTGTGCTTTTGTATTCCTAATCGTTTCTAGGTTACGGCGATTGCTTATCTATGTATTTATTAATAGTCAAGTACATGGTTGAATGAATTATTGTCTTTATTGTTTTTTTTTTTTCGTTTAGCTATAAGTTTTGTTCAAACTTGTGTGCTAGAACTTAATTAATATTAACTGAAATTTATGACAATTACATAGTATTCATAAGTCAGTGACTTTTTGAGCTTCACGCGTGTTTAAATAACGTATTTTAGAGGCTACTTCTAGTCCTGATGTTAACGGTCTTTCAACTAATCGCTGTCACCAAAGTTATTCGCCAGCCAACTTTTGGTCATTCAACTTTTTCTTCATGCAACCCTGCGTTCGTTCCGTTTGCGTCACCATTTTTCAAGTTAAGTGGAAATGAGACGTTTGTGTATTCTAAGTACTTTAATTAGTTGATTAAAGGAAAATTTCACGTTTCGTTCAAATTCGCATCTTGCCAAACTACTATAAATAGTTCCATAAATGTCAACGAAATTATCACGCCGATGAAGATTGCATGGCACAGCAGAATTCATGGCAAAGAGATGGATGATAGGCTGGCCAGGAATGGGCCGGCTCTGGATGTATCCGAGGCAGAGGAGGTTATTGTGCCTCTGAGTTATATCAAGAGCCGCATCTCTCAGCACTGGAAAAAGGTGGCTACCACAATTAGGAAAGATCTACAATCACGTTGGGTCTGCAGAAGTTTGTGGCCTACCTACTGCGCAAAACGCACTGATTTTCTTATCAAATTAAACAGGAGGGGTCTGTCTCGAGTAACGGCCGTTTACACAGGGTACTGGGCCATAGGCATCCATGCTGTAAAACTAGGACTGGAACACAACACTTTTGGTTGCGTTCAGTTCAATTCAGTGTTTATAGTGTTTATGAATACAAAAAATCTAACAGACTATAATAAAATTAATCGCTGAAAAATAAAGAACTATACTAGGAATACCGACATTTAATTACACTTCTGAATGATTGGCTATGGTAAGAAAGTTCTAATTTTAACTTTCTTAAAGTTTACTAAGTTTAGTAACAGACCTCCATAACGGAGCTTGACCCCAATAATTAGCTTCAGCAGAAGGCATTTAAGACAGCGTAATGAGAAAAATAAAGAATCATAAGGGAAAGGACACGTCTTCTGTACTCCAATGAATTTAAATCCATATGCTTGCAACGAGCTGTATAGTGCGAAAGAGGGTCAGAAAAAAGAAGCGGCTAAAGCGCAAACTGAATAAATTTCATCTGGGCCCGTTAAATACGAAGTGAATGGCAACTATAATTTAGACTCCAGATAATAAGGGCACATTTTAGCTTTCAACGAACAAGAGAGTTAAAGACAGTTTTTCTAATATAAAGATCCTTAAAAGCCTTCGCGTGCCTTCTTAGAAAGGCTAGGTTCCTATATGCCTTCGGAAGAGTATAACATAGGGCTGATTCCATGCCGTCGTGTAGCTTTTGCACTGTCCTTTGGTTGTCAAAAAAATCAGGTGCGCTTGGAACACTGGTCTTTTTAGAAAATCGATGAAAAGGAGACTACAACAGACTTGGGAAAAGCTGAAATGGTTTCAGGTCAGGTCTACAACCACTAGATATTTAATCAGGAGCAATTTCTTGTTGGTTTTACTTTCAGTTACAATGTGATAACTTTCGTGGCATATCGGACGTGACAGATTTTTCCCCCATACAATATTTTATTATTCAGCCCTATTCTGCATTTCGACTCGAATCGAAATTTTCTCCGTTTGGCAACTTTGGTATTCTGCGATCCGTTTCGTTTCAATCAATGTTCGAATTTTTCGATTCTAGCTAATCTAAATTTCGATCGTAGTTACGTTTTTGTAAGTTGCAAATTTGTTGGCGGGAACCTTCCATTTGTTATTTTCGTGGGTTTAAATAATACAATTTTACAGAAAAATGTAAGTGAAAATTACTCTGGATGATGGCAAAAATGTGTGTTTTCGAGATTTTTTTGTAATGTTAATGGTCAAAAACAACAACACCAGGGCAATATGAGAATTGGGAGGTAGCAACTTCTCTAAATGCATTAGGTCCCCCATCTAAGGACTCCAATGCATGGAGAAAGGTTAGGTATTATTGAAAATAACAGGAATTTGTAAAATAGATGGAATGGTTTGTTACAGGTGTGGATTGACTGGAAATGCTACATAAAACGCGAGCTATCAAACAACAAAAATGAAATGATGAGCACCGGTGGAGGTCAATGCCGTTTCCAGCGCATCACCCCACTTGAAGAGCAAGTTATAGAATTGGCGGGCTTAATAACGTGCACAAGTGGAATTAGAGGTGCAATGGATTTTGGAGATAGTGCTCAGGTCCAACACGACACTCAAACTGAAATGGACATTTCTACTTCTTCAGTGGATCCAGATGGTTTACGTTCAACCAGTAGAGCAAGCAGCCAACACCGAGAATGAAGGAGAGAAAAGGAGGACAATTCTTTTGTTACTTAAAGAACAAATTGAATTTCAAAAGGAATTTTATGCCGACACAAATAAATGCAATGAAGCTGCCATGAATAGAATGGAGGAAATGGCGACACATTTGCGGCGCATGAACCGTTCGCTTGATAAGGTGGTGGACACTGCAGCAAAGCAACTGCAGGAAGAGCAACGGCACAACAAAATTAAGGAGGAACTTTTAAAGCGGAAAATTGACATTAAGATGGAGATGCTAAGGCTGGGGAAACCAGACCATAATATTGATTAGCACTTGAAACATGTTGAAGAACTTCATTGTGAAACTTGCACCTAAAATATTTAATTTTTATTTTCTTTTTTTTTTTGTTTTTATTAAAAACATATTACCCACCGTGATATATAAGTAGAAATCATAAATTGTGAAATGCACTGAATACCATTTTATTTTGAAATATTCCATTAATATGCACTATTTTAACCATTTATAAATGCACGTAATGTAATTTATTTTTTTAATATAAAATTAAATTGAATTTACATAAGAACACATCTGTTTTTTACTTTTTTATTATACTATTTTTTAGTAAATTTTAAAAAACAAGAAAGTATTGTGTCTCTAATACGATTACCCGCGGTAGCATAATTTGAATCACTGCTTTGTTCTTCTTCTATCTTCTGACGGATTTCAAAGTCCAATTCATTTGCATTCAAATCTTCCAAATGTTGTGAAGTGCACAAGCAACGTTTATTATTTGACTGACTTTTTGCGGTGAGTAATGCAGTTCCCGTGCACCCTACAAGCATCGGAAACAATTTTTCAAAACTCCAATAGTGCGCTCCACTATATTTCTAGTTCTGGAGTGCCGCATGTTGTAATTGCTTTGTTTGGTGCCTTCACTTCCAGGCCTATATGGAATCATTAGCCAGGGCTCCAAAGGATACCCCGCATCGCCTGTTAATAAAAGGGATCATTGTTCACAACTGAGTTATATACACGACTTTCACAAGTAAATAAATACCTAACAACCAGGTGTTTCTTTCACCTTCCCGATATCGCCGTTCCATATAAAATCGCAGCTTACTCAAACCCCAAATATGCGAGTCGTGTTTGCATCCGGGATATCTCGCAGCAATGCTTCTTATATGCATTTTGTTATCGTACACCTGAAAATAGAAATTAAATTTTAAGAAACCAATTAAATCAAATTACGGCACTGATGTAATTTAAATAATGCTCTCCACCATAGCGTTAATGCTAAAAAATCCTTTTCTATTGTAATACAGAAAATCTTCTTCATGTGGCTTCATTATTCTTATATGCGTGCCATTAACGCACATGATGACCTTTGGAAAGCCAGCCTTCGCATAAAACTCCTGTTTTGTTTGTATTTTTTCCTCTTCAGTCTGCTCAAATTTTATCCATTTAGGACAAAGCTTTCGTTGCATCACTTCAAGAAATTTGGACAGTGTCTTTGACACGATTGCCTTACCCATTCCGACATTCTAGTCTGCACCAACTCCGTGTTGGTAACTGCCCTCCGCAAAAAATCTTATCGCGGCCACTACTTGGTTAAGCGGTGATACAGACGTTAAGGTATTTCGCTGAGTTTCTCTTGCAAAAGTATCCAAAACATAGTACTTGAAAGCATCCTTGTTAAGTCGAAAGTTCTTTTTGATCTAAAAGTGTTAACCAATTTTATTAAGCATAGCAAGCATTTCTTAAAATTTTTCGCCCATATCGAACGGATCACACATATCTCTTAATCTCCGCTTTTCCACTTTCCCGTCAGCATTCCGGGATGCGTCCTTCTCTTCAAGCAATAATTCCGCGGCTATAGATTCCATGATTACGTTTCCACTTAATTTAAGAAGATACGAAATTTTATTTTAAAATTACAATAATGTAAGATATATTTAGTTATTTTAATATATTTAAAAATTTTAACTTCTGAAGCTGCTATAATTTGGTGGCAAATTTCGCTTTGTTTTGTTTCGATTTCACACATTCCTAGGCAAACAGCTGATTTCGAAAGATGTTTTCTCTCTTCCTCTTCTTCTTTCGATTCGATCGTAACGCAGAATACCTAAGTTCGATTTTAGCGGAGCGGGCTAATTAATGCGTATATGTATAATTTAGTCGGCCGCTGTGGTGTAGTGGTAAGCAGTGCGCGCTTTCACTCATCAGCACCTAGGTTCAAGCCCTGGTCAAAGACACATCACAAAAAATATATAAAAAGGTTTTTTCTTAACAGCGGTCGTCCCTCGGCAGGCAATGGCAAACCTCCGAGTGTATTTCTGCCATGAAAAAACAGCTTCTCATAAAAATACAATCGCCGTTCGGAGTCGGCGTAAAACTGTAGGTCCTTCCGCTTTGTGTGACAACATCAAGGCGCACGCCACAAGTCGGAGGAGAAGCTCGGCCAAACACTAACATATGTGTAAGCGCCAATCTATTATTATTATTATGTATAATTTAGGTTTTTATTTAATTTTTTCGGTTCTTCTCACCACCGTTTCGCATTTTCATAACCTCTTTTCGCCATCTGAATATGATATTCAAAGTTACTAACTCGCTTGAACCCATCTACGTGCATTTTCGTTTTACATTATCATGCTTAACAAAGGTGAATCCTGCGTCAAAAATGACACTAAGATCAGTAAGGTCAATAACAGTACAGAAGTAAACGCGAATCGGTGACACAATTAATTTTACAAAACAGTTTCAGATCATCGGCATACAGTAAGTAATCACAATTATTGAAGCAGAACCGTTTGATATACAAGACCAACAACAGGGGTTCAAGGGCACCGAGGTAGCAGTAAAAGGAGAAGACCTGTACTTTTCAATTTCAACAAACAAGGTTCTTCATTAAAGATATGACTTTAGCCAACTTAATAAAACTGAACGAAAACCAGTGATTCTTAACTTATCAAGCTAGATTGAAAGTGATACCTTATCAAACGCCTTGGAAGAATCGGTATAGGTGCAATCAAATTGGGACCCATTTATGAACGCGGCCTCACAAAATTCCGAAAAAACAGTGAGGTAAGATTAAAATGGCCAAGAATGGAAAACCGACGGTCAGGATGTTGGTTTACATTAAAAAATCGTTTCATCCGGCCGAAAAAATCCAAACAAGCGGCAAAAGTACGAAGAGAGCGAGATTTAAGAACGACGTCTTAACAATCACGCTCAAAACTTGAATTTAGTTCTCCCAGGTTATCACAGCTCTGTCCCAAATTTCACCGTGGTAATCTGTTACCTCCAATGACAACCTCATATTAAAGTTGCCGGTCGTTTTCATACATAAGAACCGCAACCACTGCCAGTATGTTTTCTGTGCACTTGACATATCACGTGCTGGTTTTTGTTCTGTTCTGTTCTGTTTTTGGCGCTACGACCATTTAATCTATTTTAAACGGCCCTAAAAAAGCACAATAGTAGTTTACTTTCTGTGCCAACTGACGCCATTTGGAAATGCCAAGCGAAGTCAAGTCCTACTTCGCAAGGTTATCCCATTGTAGTGAGAGCCGGGGCGCGCATACTCTGACTGTTAGTTTGATGACAGAATATACTTCGTTTTGTACCCATTCACCATCAGAGCCACGCGATTTTCTTCTCTGTCGAAATTCGAAAAGTTGGAATAGACGTTCCCTTTATTCAAGCGGATGATATTTATCGATGTCGTCGGCAGTTCTGCAGCTCTTATAAGTTACCTACTCCACCATCAAAGTAACACAATAGGGAGTCGCCTTGTTTGAAACCTCATTTGGTATCAAACGGCTGGTAGGGGTTCTTCCTGATTCTGATTATATTGCTATCGAACTTATTGCTATCGAACTTACTGCTATTTGCTATGTGTAGCTCGTCATACATAGTCATTCGGTGGGACATAAATTAGGTTGTCGCGGTCGTCTATTAGACACACTTAGGCTCAAGACCCATTGTGATGCCGAATGTGGGGTCAGCAACTCTCAATCCCTCTTAAAACCATTTTGCAGGAGTTTTAGAAGATCCCTGATTTCCACGCATCTAAGGCCTTCCACGTTATCGAAGAATTGTCTATCTAGAGTGGAGAGTCTTCATCTAGATAGAGCCGGGTACTGGCTCAACATGTGCAGAATCGCTTCTTCCTCTTCTTCATCCTAACAACTCCTACAGAATGTAATCGTACGCCTATTAGGCAGTGTCCTGTTGTTACAGATACCAACCAACAAACTGGTATTCTGCTTATTTAAGCTCAGTAGTGGGCTAGTCCGTTTATCGTTGGGCAGCGGCCAAAATTTCCTGGCAGTTTATAAGTATCCCGAAATCCATAACACCTTTGGGCGAAATCTGTCCGCCATCTCCAGCTACCATGGAAGTTGTAGACTGCTGTGTAAGATATTAGATTGCCACTGCTGTCAGTGCAAGTGTAGATATGTATAAACATGGCATATCATACCATACTTTACCGGTTTTGTGGCCTTATCAATTAGAATCAGTTCCGCCTGGTGTCCGAGTATAAACCTTCACCAACCCTTCCTTCGAGCTTTGAGGCATCTGTGTAGTATATATAGATGGACTCGCCCCTCTTTAGCGTGTCTCGTTTACACACTTTCCTTGAAGTTAGGAGGGTCGTAAACGCTGCAATAAGAACAGGTGCAGAAGTGCATAGTGCACCAATCCGTGAAGCCCCAAAAACTCCGTTAGTATCTTACCATGACCGTAACTGGCTACTTATTTGGACGGTTCATATGAATTTCCGTAGCTATTATGACCTGGGTTTTATGTAGGTCCACCGGGAGAAATTTTAGTAGGTCATACCGTGCCTTAGATGGTGTTGCTCTTTCCGCACCAGTCACGAGTATGGACGCTAGACTTTCGACTTTAAGCATCTTTGTAGCCCTTTAAATATTTTCCGTCGTCACCTAAAGAAGGACGGTTCATCGGAGGCTTTCTATTGTCTCTCATGGAAAGTTTATTCGTAAATAGTTTCAAGAAGGTTTGTTCCCGTTTTGTTCTCTGTCAGAAAGTTCCCGAGGCTTTAGTTCCCAAATTGTTATTCGAGCGAAAGTTTCTTAGACTTTTGTTCCCGTTTAATTCTTTCCCAAAATGTTCCGGCGACTTTTTTTCCCATTTTGTTCTCTTAGAAATGTTCCCGAAATATTGTTGGCATTTTGTGCTCGTTTGGAAAATTTCACGGGGGTTTTGTTCTTACATAATTCCCATTGATAGCGTTCCGGACAGTTTTGTTCTCATTTTGGTTTTGGTTTTGAAGCGTTCTTGGGAACAAAACTACGGTCTCTAATTTTGACTACTGATAATCTTATCTTTAACAACAGGTCCACTCTCTTTAACTGGTCAAGGACCTGCTCAGTGGTTTTCTGGGATGTGGGATTCAATTTTGCTGCTCGCTGTCCATATGTACTTACATACATCCATACATACATGTGTAGTACATATGGGGTCTATTTTGCCCAACGCCTCGTTGTTGCTTTACAATAGTCAAAGCGTTTTTTTTTAAGCTTCTTAATATATGTATTTATATTTTCCTTAAATTAAGTATGTATGTAGACTGATTTTTTCTTGTCTAATTTAACTTATTTCCTATTGTTATTTCCTTTTCTTCACAATCGCCTTCACCAGCTGCACAAATACATACGCACACTTTTCTTGGTGGCCTTCAGTTTGCTTCACTGCTCATTAAGTTTTGCTTGCATATCTACATAGTATATGTATGTACATAAAACATATACATATGTATATGCAGGTATCCATGCTTTGTATGCAATTAGTTGTTTTATGTGTTACGCTTGCTGTTGTTGTTGCTCTTACAGGTAACCCATTTGTTTGCTACACACTTCACATCTCTATGTACATACATACATTCATCTCTATTTTATGTATTTCGCTTAGCAAACTTGACACTGACATTGAATCACAATTCTCCGTGCGGTCGGTCATCGTTGCCAACTCCATCTCCTCTATTGGCCTGTTGCCGGAACTATGTACGTACATACATACATACATGCATGCAAACATTTGTGCAATCAGAGTGCTTCACAGTTGCTACTGCGTCCACCCCCACCATTCGTTTGTTACACCAACTTCATGCATATCAATCGCCACAAATGTAGGTATGTACGTTTGAATGAATGTTTGCGCGTGTTTTACGACAGACAATTAAAGTAACAACAATGCAAGCAGCAATAAAAAAAGGAAATTTAACGAGATTCGCTAACTTTTAATAACTTTGCGATGGTGGAGTTGAGTATACAGTTTTTTTGGCAGATTTTAAATTGTTTTTTTTTCAGTGTATTTATTATATTCTTACCTCATTTATACTATTTTTGGTTTTACGCTTTTACTTTTTATAAATTTATACGTTTATATGTATGTAGCTAATTTTTTTCTTTTTGTTACTTTTAAGTATTTTTCCTTTCCGGTAATTTGCCATTTCGTCTACACTTCTCTATTCTTTAATATAATTTTTTTTTGCATTTAAACAGCGCACATTGAAATTTTCGCTTCATTTTTCGCTCTTTCGTTTCGCTGCAATTACTGCGCATGCGCAAAAGTCGCGCTTTTTATGCGAAACTTTTGCGAAACAGCAAAAAAATGACGAATAAAAATATATACATAGATAAGTAAAAATAAATAAACTTAAGAAACTGAAAAAATAGAATTAATTTTAGTGTGTGTTAATGCGCTTACGTACAGGCATGAATATATGTACATATATAAGTACATTAGGGTGGTCCAAAGAAAAAAGTAAAGCCGGTATTTCATAGCTCTCACCACATAGGATTTTTCTATACAGAAAAA
>NW_023464456.1:0-373 GCF_013731165.1 Rhagoletis pomonella
TATAGGCCTTTAAAATGGTATTTAATAATCTATTTTCGGACTTGGCTAGTTGATAATTTCCACAATTTCAAAATATGTAGTACTGTCTAAAATCAAATCTATTCTCATTAAGTGCAACCATATTAAAATTGTTGAATTTAGGAAACTTTTCTTCAATACTGCCTTGAATTTATATTGTTTAGGTACCGGACTTTCAGATTTTTTGAGCAGTGTGGCTAAGGAATTCATCAATATTTATTCAAAATTGATATATATATACGATCGTTCTTCAGCAAAGAAGTGCTTTTTCAGGAACTTTTAAGAAAATGGGGGGGGGGGCACCGCCAACTTATATCATATATGCGTATCTCAAAAACTACTTGATCGATCTCAA
>NW_023464456.1:383-10858 GCF_013731165.1 Rhagoletis pomonella
AAGCGCCACATTGAAAATTTCTGAAATCCGACAAAACCTAATCCCCCTAAAATATAGCTAGCTTTGTGTTAATATTGCAGTCACATTTTCGTTTTTAGAATTTTTATTCATGTGATTAGCAGTGGCAAGAATGTATGTATTAAATACGTATATCTATATATATAAAGATGGTGTGAAAAATGTATAGTAATTCATGAATTGAGAACGGTTGAACCGATTTGGCTTAATTTTTTTTAGTTGTTCGTAATTGCCAGGAGAAGGTTTTTAGGAAAGAAAATTGTGGGAAACCCCTCCGGGAAAGTCGGAAAATTGGAAAAATCGAAAATTGATTTTTTTGTATGGAATTTTGTGTGCCATTCCGAAGGAATGGCATTTGAACGGAAAAATAGAAAATTCTAAGTGGAAAACTCGGAAAAATCTGGAAGAACGCAAAAAATTTGAATTTTTTTCGACGAAACCTTGGAAAATTTCTAATAATTGTGAAATTCATTGGGAGCTTGAGTCAACTGGGAACAATTTTCTGTTTGTTTCATAACTGATGTTTCATAACTGATTCGAATGGGTGCTGCTCTTTTGGAAACGTGTTTAGAAGAAGGAGTGCACAAAGTTTTAATTTTTCGGTAGTTGGCGCAGGGGTCGAGCTATGCTTAAAAATATGCAGTTGGTTCGTTGGTAGCCTTTTGCCTAGATTAGCATATAGGATTCATTTTTTCCGTTAAGTGGGTCAGAGACCGAACTTTTCGAAACAGTCTTATTAATGGTCCGATTTGCTTGCAATTTAGCACGTAGCACGAAGGTAGCTTACTGGCTTCGTTAACATATATGATATTTTTTCTGATAGGTGGGCCAGAACCGATCAATTCCAAAAGGAGCCGCAAACATGCGGGTATTGGCTATTTAACAAAACCTATTACACAGGCCAACAAAAATGGAAAAAAATTTGATGCAGCAAATGTTAACGCTATTTTTGACAGATTTTTTTGTGCTAATTACGAATCCGTAAACAAAAAGTTACTATCAGCTCCAGATTTTAAGAAAAAACGAGATCAAATTTTCAAAAAATCGAGTTTTCTGGAATATTTGAGAAGCTCTAGCAAAGAAACAAAAGGTGGTAGAACCTTCCACTTAGGCTTTGATTAAAGCAAGTTCCCGCACCTTTGCTTGATGGTCACTTAGGGCTGGTTTCTCCAACTCAACTTAACTTAGTTTAGCCACTTTTGGACTTAAGTCAAAAGTTAGCCTACGTTTTACACAGCTTATGCTTGACTGAGTCGAGAAAATTGGCTTAACTAAGTTGAGTTAGAGTAACCACCCCTTATAGTCATTTGTTGAACAGGAATAACTGATTTCGGGAAGTTTCAGTTCCTACCGCAATTAAGCAAAAGGTGATACAGCCTTCCACCTAGACTTAAATTAAAGCTAGAACTACAGACTACCATCCCTGAAAGTACTATTCCTGCACCTTGCCCTAATGGTCACCTATACTCATTTACTTTTTATTTATTTATTTACTTATTTGGTCTATAGAAAAATGTTTTCTTACAGACAAATGGGAATAGAACATTTATATACATAGTAATTTATAATAATAATAATAATAATAATAATAATAATAATAATAATAATAATAATAATAATAATAATAATAACAGCATAAAATAGCAGGTTTGGTAGCTGGCGAAGCCTAGTCTTCAGTCTACTTTTGTGTGCGGCGGGCGGAAAGTCCTAGTTTCCGTTTCGCGCTGCGGACAGGCTATTGATCAAGGTCGGTAAGGCCGGGTTTCCGATCCTTGTTCCCGAAGACATTACTTTGTATGTGTGACAGGCAGAAAGCTCTGGTTTCCGCTCAGCGCTTTGAACAAGCTGTGGCACATGGTCGGAAAGAACGAGTTTCCGATCCATGTACCCGAAGTCATTACTTTGAATGTGTGGCAGGCGGAAATCGCTAGTTTCCGCACCGCACTGTGGACAAGCTGTTCAGCATGGTCGAAAAGAACGAGTTTCCGATCCATGTTCCGAAGTCATTACTTTGAGTGTGTGGCAGGCGGAAAGCTCTAGTTTCCCCTCCGCGCTGTGGACAAGCTATTGATCATGGTCGGAAAGGCCGAGTTTCCGATCCATGCTCGTATTGTCTTACGCGGTCGCGAAAATATACGAAGCCGATTACAGTTGTACTAAGCAGTCATAGATATTGTGTAATTTATCCTTCCCGGTTAAAGATATTAATTTATTTAGTTACAAAAAAGCGATTCACGTTTACGTTTACCTCATAAACTGAACAGAAATGCAGTTCACAAATTGGACGATAAGGTGCAATGTAATACCATGTCCCCACCGGAACTAACCATATAGTTATGGCTAATGAGTTGGTTATCTCGATAACCCACTTGATTTAGCGTAGTTTCGCCATATAAAAATGACAGCACTTAACCATTTCACTAAGATGGTTAAAAGCTAACCAAGTCGAAACCACGTCGAAAGTTTGATACAACCCTGTGTTTTCCCGCCATCTGTGGGTCATTAGCGTTAAAATGTAAAAAATTCGTTCCCTACTAGTGTTTGGACTTAAATAAGATCAGATTAGATTTACTCCTCTTTTTGAAAAAATTTGAAATCTACTCCGCTTGACTTCAAATCTACTCCATTTTTTTCAGTCATGTTATGCCCCTCTTGGGTCCGTTTTTGAGTGTTCACCACCAGTTTCAGTGAAAGTTAGCCAAATCTCACTGTTAAAAAGTAACTCGTTCATAGCAATGTGTCAATAAAGTAACTTCGGTAATTTTTGATGTATGGCTGTAGAAATTGGCGGATGCAGAACTTTACTTAAGTTGTTAAAAAATATATGTAGAATGAAATTTATATAAAGTTGAGAAGGTTTAGATCCTATTGCTTTTTAAAAAATTAAGTGTTAGATACGTTCTACTTTATAGAAAATGCCAAAAATTACCTAACTATGTAACATAATATCCTTACATGGCCTCGTTAATTTTTGCATGAATAGAAAATATTTAAGCCAAACAATTAATGTCAGAAACGAAAATAAAAAATTCAATCTAGTACGGAAAATTTGTTTTTGCTCCGAGTTTTGCAGCGATTTAGTCCTGAATCGAGTTTTGGACGTCCGACCACTGTTCTTTACATTTGTACTGTTTTATAAACCTCAAACCGCAGTCTGGACAGCAATAGTTAGTGATGTGGTTAAGTTCGAATTAAGATGGTTAACTTTTTGGTGGGGACATGGTATAAGGGTTTTCATGTTATTTATTCAAAATCTCAAGTAAGGTTTTCTTAATTGTAAAATGTGAGTCGGAGGTGTCAAAATAGTCGTAATGCTTATTAAAGTCCTGGCATAGGCAACGAAAAGCATCATGCATTTCAAAATTTGTTCTACAAATAGTTAACTTAATGGGCTTGTAATGTCTAGAAGGCCTAGAAGGAATACAAAACGTGATCTGGTTCAGTAGAAAGGGACTATTGACCATCCCGTTCAAGATCTTAGTCATGAACAAAACCCCGAGCATATCTCAACGGCTGTGCAGCGTTGGCAAATTTATGAGCTTCAAGCGGGTTTTGTACGGTGGGAAATTTAATGTCGAATCCCAGGGCAAATTATTTAATGCGAATATTAAGAATTGTTTCTGTACCGACTCGAGTCTCTCGGAGTGCGTTTAATATCTAGGGTTCCATACGACGGACCCGTATTCTAAGATCGGCCCGACTAGGAATGTGAAGAGAGCTTTAGTGACATAAGGATCTCTGAATTCTTTAGCCCAACGTTTGATGAAAGCCAAGACGCCCTTGGCTCTATTAACACAAGAGTTTACATGGGACTTGAATTCAAGCTTAGAGTCCATGGTTACACCTAGATCGATGAAATTAGTTACCTGATCAACACTATGTTCACAAATGCGGTAGCTATATGATTGAAAGGGGTTTCTAGAGAAACACATAAATTTACACTTTTGCAAGTTAAGTGACATAGAATTTACTTCGCACCATTTAAACACATTACTAAGGCCCTCCTGTAATTGTTTCCTGTCTCCTGGGGCACCAATGAACTTAAATAACTTAACGTCGTCTGCGTACATTAAGCAATTCGAATACTTCAAAATATTTGGAAGATCGTTGATGAATAAAATAAACAGAAGGCGACCAAGGTGGCTAACTTGAGGTACACCTGACGTCACATGAATTACACGAGACGAATATTTTTTAAAGATAACCCTCTGTTTCCTGCCAGTTTAATAAGAAGAAAGCCAGCGCAGCAGGATTTTAGGGAAATCAATTTGATCAAGTTTGTATATTAGAGTCACATGAATTACACGAGATGAACATTTTTTAAAGATAACCCCCTGTTTCCTGCCAATTTAATAAGAAGAAAGCCAGCGCAGCAGGATTTTAGGTAAACCAATTTGATCAAGTTTTATATTAGAGTTGAATGAGATACTTTATCAAAAGCCTTGCTGAAATCAGTGTAAATGACGTCAGTTTGATAATTACTTTTGAAACCATTGTTCACATTTGTAGTGAATTCAAGAGGGGAAAACTTCTTGCTTTAGAGAAGCATTGAAGATGTTTGTTAATGGCTTATATAGATAATCAGCACAACTTATTAGGACACAGGAGGGAATACCATCCGGGCCACTTAGAAAAGAATTTTTTAAACTATTTAAATGAAGGAGAACATTGCCAGCGGAGTTTGAAGGAATACGGATGTGGTCAAAACTGTGGGAGTGGAAAAGGATAGCTAGAAGTTTTTTCATTTGGCTCGACAGAATAGTTCAATTCAAAATAATTTGCAAACATATCAGCAATCATATCATCATCACTAGAAATAACATTCAGTGTTGAGGGAAACACATTTATTTTACGTTTTGAGTTAACAAAATGATAAAATAACTTGGTATTAGAAACGATGTTAATGCGAGTTTTATTAATGTAATTCCTTTTTGATTGTGTTGGCATAACAAAAAATGAAAATAGTGGAAAAAAGAAAACGATAATTTACAAGGCGTACTTAGCACGGTGCAGGGCAACTGGCTGGGTCAGTGGGATCGTCGGTTCGAATCCTACTGAACGAAGTCTGATGAGGAAATGTGGTGATTTCCGAAATAGCTATCACTTCTACCATTTTTTCAAATTATTGTTGCTTTTCCACAATAAAAATTTATTTATATTAATGTAATTCCTGTAACATTTTCTGATTAAGGCATTGTATTTATGACGAAGGATGGAGTACGCGGCGTAGTAAGAAGACAGTCCTGATTTTTTATAAAGTTTAAATGATTTAGTTTTCTGGAATGAGTTTACTGAATATGTTATTCAAGATTTTACTAAAGTGTAAGGCAACATCCCCATCGTACTCAGGCCAGATTATTTCAGATATAGCTATTTTAAGCTTGTCGTAGTTAGCGTATTTGAAAGAATATCGCCGACCTTTCGGCTTTCTAGTTTCAGGACAATAACATGAATCGTAGGATGGTGCCAAGGACAACTCAAGTGGTGGGTGATAAGGGTCTATAGGTATAACTAAAGGATCGCCGCGTATTATAGTGCATTTATCAGTATCATCAATAAACGCTAAATCAAGACATTTACCTAAGTTGTTGATAACTGAATTAATCTGATATAGACCAAGATCGGAAAGATCGTTAAAAAATTGGTTAAGTACATCCCGAGACACACGCTAGATTGAAATCACCCAACACAACAATCGAATCGAAGGGCTTGACCATGGTAAATAAAGAGAGCAATAATGAAGAATGTTTAAAGTAAACCGAAGGGTTAGGTTTTGGTGGAATATAAATTGCAACAAGAAAAACACTACTTGAGAGGCACCGTATTCTAACACAGAGGAATTCAACATCATCTGAACCTGTGAACACAACTTTTTCAGAGGAAAAGTCGGTCTGAACAGCTATTAAAACACCCCCACCTTTTCTATCTAAGCGATCATTTCTAAATATTTCATACTTACTACACAGTATTTCACTATTAAACACATTCGGTTTTAGCCAAGTTTCAGTAAAAACCAAAATTTCATAATTTAAATCAAAAGACTTTAAGTACAGCTCAGTTAATTTAGTATTTAGACCCCTAACATTTTGGTAATAAATATTGAAGAAAAAATTACTTACAAGTTTTTTGATCCTGAGGAGGGAATTTGAACAGTATTTTCATTCCGAGCTCGAGGTTTAAACTTAAACTCACGAACTAAAGCACCATTGGGCCAGAATGAACCATCAACAATGTTTTGAAAATGGTCGGCGGAAATATCAATTTTGAAGGAAGATATGCTTCTTTCGTATGAAAAATTAAATTTTCGAATAGCTATGTGCCGGGGATTAAGCTTTGATGTTATATAAAACTTAACATCTTCTACCGACGTTTTACTAGAAAAGCGCGAAACAAACACAGATTTATTCGCCGGAACTACGATTAATTCTTTCGGTAACGGAGAAGGTCCACTTTAAGATGTAGGTTCAGACACAGTTGTCTTTTTGCACTTTTTACCAAATAAAAGTGAATTTATTGTAGAATAAAATGCGCATGACCGTTTGCAAACAAATAAAAAAAAAATTAGCGCTATTTTTTACAAATTGCACTTGCTATATGCATAAAACCGCAATTCCCGTCGAAAATAACATAAAAGTTTAACTTAAAAACATTGCAAATATTAAACAAAAAACAGGATGCACTCACTTTGCCAGTGTACATACATATTTGGCAAATTTGAGCCATTATGTGAAATTATGCATGCGTTTGTACCTACATATCCATTTATATTATTTTAAACAAAGCTAATAGTAAAATTTAAAATCGAATATGGATATAACAATTAAAAAAAAAAAAAAATATTTATTACTTGGTCCGTCCAGGATTTGAACCAAGACAAACAGCGAGACGCCAAAAAGTCGCTTCGCCTCTAGCGTACACGCCACGGCACATTACTGAAACGGCAATCTCTAAATCACAACATATATGAAATTCTTCATTCGTACAAGAAGACAAACGCATAAATATGTGTGCATTTATAAATGTAAATATGTGCATAAATATGTACGATTGTTCTGCTTTCGTCTTCCCCTCGCCGTCATCCAACCACAGACAAATTATTAAATTTCTGCGAATTGCCACGACGCCACCAAAATTAACCCTTGGTTGACGAAATATTTAGGTTTTCGCATAAGTTTACATTTAATAAAGCCATACTCGTACATTTTGTATGGAGAAGAATATTAATTAATTTAAAATTCTGCATGTAACCATGTTCTCGACGATACATGTAACTTTCATCAAGATTAACCATAAAAATTGTGCTTCATTAACAGTTGGAACCAGCTGAAACCAAAAAAACTATGTCCGCTAAAATGGGTTAAAAACCAACTGGAATTGACATTTTTTACACGCATACATGCATACATTCATATACACATGTACAGTGGAGTAGCACTAGCTTGGACATTGCATTGCTTGTACTTTGATGTGTTTGAATCTTTTTGGTACTGAAGATTTGCTTACGGATGAAAAATATTAAAAATCGTCCGTGCATATATGTAAATATACTTTTATTAACGCTTTGAAGTATAGAAATTTTTAATATTAAAAAATAAATAAAATAATTTTTTTGTATATATGTAAATGGTGTTCAAGGCACATTGACCCACCTGTACAAAAATCGTGGCGCGTCATGGACAAAAATTTTACAATTTCGGACCGAAAAATGTGAAAACGAGCTAAGTTGCCACGTTACATCTGTGAACTTCCGATAAAACCACATATGTTTGTGATTTTAGAAGTTTTGATTTTATTAAAAAAAAATAATGTATTTTCCTGCAGAAAACGTACACTTTTATTTAATGTTTATTAAAATGACACTTTAAAATACTAGTTAATGATTGAAATATTGGTATGGAACAAAGAAATAGAGTGTTTTGTCAAAAATTACCAAAAATTGCCAAGATTCGAGATAACTTATTTTACTGGTTATAGAGAAATAATTGCCACTTTTCACTTGGCTGGCCGAGATTTCTTTATTTTAAGATTTTAGAATTTTTGTGTCGGATTGACAAAGTTGCGCTTGTTGGTGATGAATATGCGGGGAGATGTGCTGCGGCTGTTTTTAGGAATGAATTTACTTGGCCTTGAGAAATATGCGCATGCGTTTAGGAATGAAATAGTTATTGTTGTATTTGAATATGCGCGTAATTATGTGTGTGTGTATGTATGCTGCCGTGAGTTGTACATATGTACATTTGTATATATGTGCCTGGTACTTATATGCACGTGTGTATGGATGTACTTATATATGCATGCAAAAACGTTGTCAATTAATGGAGCATGTAGTACATATAGATACATATATGTATGCTTGGGAAATGCATTTTCATTTGACTCCAAAACTATTGGGGCATATTAGTAGACGAAATAAAGTCGACTCTTAAGTTAAAGTTTGTCAGCCCCAAATAAGAAGAAAGTTAGTATGTACTTACATATATGTAATATTATGTGCAGGTGCAAGAACGTTATCAATAAATAATTTTGGAGTATGTGTATGGGGTACATATTTACATATGTAAGTACATACATACATACATTCAGCTGCCATCAACAAATTATGTTTATTTATTTTTAATGATTTTCATTTAAAATATAATTCAATCTGGAACAGAAACCACAATAATAAAAGTTTAAAAGCTTGCACAAATTGCAAAAAAATTAATCAACTTTCAAGAAATGGTCATCCAAATTTTTTATTTGAATATTTAATATATTTTCGGGTATGCAGTATTGTAGTCCATTCAATTATAGTATAAGAAAGTGCAAGTTTCAAGTTGTTAAAAATTACCGTTGATTTTTTAGGTTTTTTTTTGTTGGGGTACTGCTGTTTTTTCCCATACAAAAAATAATGTTTGTTCGTGTGTTATATGGAAGAAAATGCGAACAACCCTCCACAAAAAAATTCTAAAAAATGAACGGTAATTTTTAACGACTAGAAGCTTGGACTTTCATATACTATAATTGAATGGACTACAATACTGCATACCCGAAAATTCTATTTTTCTAAATATTCTAATTGAAAATTTTGAAATTTTTATAACAATTTTTTGAAGTTTGATTTATTATTTTGCAATTTGTGCAAGCTTTTAAACTTTTATTATTGTGGTTTCTGTTATAGATTGAATTATGTTTTAAAGGAAATTATTAAAAATAAATAAATAAACATAATTTGCAAACAATATCATTTTGAATTTCGTTGCTAATTAGTTGATCGCATCTGTATGTACTACAAGTATCCATATGCGCATGCCTGGGAAATGGATTTGCATTTGACTCCAGAACTATTATTTACAAATAATATCTACGAGTATTGCAGTAAAAGTCAAAAACAACTTTGAAGTTAACAAGTGCATTGCTTTGTAAATTTTTTTGTTAATGCGTCCATCTTTAAAGTGAGTTTGTGAAAAAACTAAGGCAGTTAGAAAACTGCATTGCATTGAAAATAGTGTAGCAACTACAATAAGAATCGTTAAAAAAAAAAAACGATTTTTGCGACCCAAATGCCGACGGCAAATCACCAATGAGTTTGCATATTTGCATAGCTTTCACCTATTTATTAGATAACAAATCTACGTTTTGGAGTTAAAGCATTCCCTGGCCAATATCTTCGAAAATTAATTTTGAAGTTAACAAACACATTGCTTTATACATTTTTTTGTTAATGCGTCCATCTTTAAAGTGAGTATGTGAAAAAACCAATTTTATCATTTTTTTAACTAACATGCATTTTTACTATTTACATGATATAATACTTGTACAAGAAGCGAACTTGAACAGATGCTTTTTAAGTTTTTAGCAACATTAACTACTGAATAAATTATATTTAACAAATGGTCATGCAGAAATGCAAATCAGAAATTCTAACTAATATATAAAAGTACATTTAATATAATTTAACTATATTAATTTATTTAATTTTATTAAAAAAATATACATGAATACGTTTCTGCATTCACATGCAACCTAGCAACACATAGCTAGACACTTGCAACAAATATAACATTATCATAACAGAAATTTACATTTTTCTCTGTTAACTCTTCTTGAAATGTTAATCGCGCTGTGGTGATATTCCATGGATTTATTTTTCAGCTAAACAATTTTACGTTCCAAAAATTTGCACCTTCTCTATCTATCTAAGTTCTCTGGTCCGACACCATAAAGCAAAGCTTTGAAAAGCTCCTATAAAAAAGCATAGTGAATAGGGCGAGGTGGATGACATCTAGATGTCGCCCTATGTACTACGTTTGCTACACCGGAAATAGACGACACGCCATTTCTTTAAATAAAATTAATTGGTGCTCGTTTGTATGTACATACATATGTAAATGCATGTGAGTGCACCTTTCTATTAATATCGTTGAATTGTTTTAATATCTATTGCAAACTTTTATTCAGACAGGACTAAAAAGTAG
>NW_023464457.1:0-10857 GCF_013731165.1 Rhagoletis pomonella
AAAAAAAAAAAAAGGAAAGAAAGAAGGTGAAATTGTGCCACGAATTGCGGGACTCAGCGTCCGTTACAAAAAAGTGTTTTTGTTTTTGTGTTTTGAGCAAAAATCAAATTAAGTTTCGACAACCTCAATTATTGAATTTTGTTTAGCTTCTTTGTTGTTGTATAAATTAAATAAAGACTTCCTACAAACTTTTTCTGAGTTTTTCTGAGTTTTTCTACAGTTTTACGTTTTATACCGCGCCACCTTTGAAGTGTTTGGCGTGATTTTTTAAGTATTGAGAAAAAGTGGTTGAGGCAGAAGGCCCGTATACGGACCACATTATATAAATTTTTGTTCACCAAAGAATCCCTCAGGTTGTGCGGTACACTGAGAGAAAACTCTTTTGATATAAGCTTAGTACAAATAACCCGTGAAATTTTGCGAGCCATAATAAAGTTTTTTTTGCTTGACATAATAAATAAAATTTAAATTGAATATAGTTTGTATATATATTAACTGAAGGTTAAATATATTAAAGAAAGTTATTTTTCTATACACCTTTTCCACGACTTTTTTATTGCGTATAAATTGTAAATACCCCCGAGGTTCAGTCGTACAATTTACGTTTGTTTTAAATTTCTCGCTTTAATTAAATTAATTGATAGTACGTTGTTTTATCAATTTTTTTTGACGTCGTTGTCGATAATTCGCGAAAATAGTAATTTACCTCGAGGTTCAGTAGTACAATTGACGTTTGTTTTTAAATTTTTCGTGTTAATTAAATTAATATTCGAAAGATGGCCAATGTTAATGATTTTTCGCGGGCGTGTGATGCATTGTTGGAATTCGAAGCGGGCTTCAACAACATGCCGTGTAGCAGCCATTCCATTTTTTCACTGGAGATCCAAAAGGAGGAACTGAAGGCGCTCTGGGTCAAGGTGAAGGATGCGTTCGATGACTACTCGAAAAAGGTGTCGGACGACGAAACCGGGCAGGCTGCACTTCGGCTGGCGAAGTGCAGATATCAGGATTGCTACTCAGCATACTTGACGTGCGGCGCATTGATGGGAGAGACGGCTCATAACCTGACGTTCACGCAGCAAAGTAGTTCGACAGTTAATCCGGTAAATCGCGAGATTGAACCCCCAGCCCGCTCGAGTATCCATTTACCTCCATGTGACACAGAAATTTTTTACGGTGATTACATGTCGTGGCCATCTTTCCGCGATTTGTTTACGGCAATTTATATTAACAATTCGCGTTTGACCCCGGTAGAGAAATTGTACCACTTGAATCAAAAGACCCGTGGTGAAGCGAAAGATATCGTAAAAAAATCGCCTTTGACTAACGACGGTTTCGCGACTGCTTGGCAAAATTTATCCGACCGCTATGAAAATAAGAGGATAATGGTTAATAGCCAATTAAAAACGCTCTTTAACCTACCATCGGTAACGAGTGAACGCGGGACGGAAATTAAAAATTTACAGCGGGCAGTTAATAATTGTATATCCGTTTTAGAAATGTACGGGATTGATATTGAGAACTGGGATGCGATCTTTGTGTTCTTAGTATCGAGTCGGTTACCGGATACCACGCTGGCGTTGTGGGAACAAGGCATTGTGAGAAAGGCGGAAATTCCAAAGTGGGAGGAATTAGACAGCTTTCTCACAAGTCGGTTCCAGACGTTAGAAACGGTGTCCGATATCCGAAGTGCACGCGCAGTAAAGCCTGTACCTAATCGCCAACCCGCAGCGACGTACGAAAGGAAGGTATCGGCACACCACGGTCAGTTTTCGCAGCCCGCATGCAGATTATGCCCCGAACAATCTCATGCTCTAAAGGGCTGCCCCAAATTTCTGGCAATGAAAGTTGAGGATCGCCTCAACTTAGTCAGAAAACACAATTTGTGTATGAACTGCCTAGCGCATTCACACATCGCGAAGGATTGCAAGAGTCCGTTTAATTGTTGGAGCTGTCACCAGAGGCATCATTCACTATTACATCGAACTTTAGCTCCACAGAAGGCCAACTCTTCGCAACAGCGACCCCCCCCGAGGAACAAGGACTCACGATCTGAGCAACCCCCCGCAGGCACCAGCAATGTGCAGGCGCTTTTTGCGGCGAGCAACCGGAACATTCTTTTAGGTACTGCTATGGTGAACATCTGCCACTCAGGAGTTAACTATGAGGCCAGAGCCCTACTGGATTCTGGATCAGAGGGAACTTTCATCACGGAGCGACTACAGAGACTCATCAGGCTGCCAACGCGTGCGGTTGATACGCAGGTATCGGGCATAAATGCCAGGGTATCGGCAAATGTGCGAAAAGTCGCGCATCTGGCTATAGGTTCTCCTATAAACCCCCAGTTTAGAATCGAGGCAAGAGGTCTGGTTCTACCCCAATTAACAGGAAACCTCCCGAAGTTTACAGTGGATCAAGGGCATCTTGATTCACTGCCCCCCTTACGGCTAGCCGATGTCAATTTTTACAGGAGTCAGCAAGTGGACCTAATTCTTGGAGCGGATGTTTACCCAGCAGTCATAAGGGACAAGGTCCAAAGGAATGTTCTGGGGTCACTCGTAGCGCAGGAAACGGTGTTCGGCTGGATTTTGACGGGACCAATACCACCAACGACCACGAGGAGTTTCACTACTTCTGTGTCTCACGGCGCAGAAACTCCAACCCCCCAGCTAACTCGGTTTTGGGAGTTAGAAGAAGTTTCCACCAAAAGGAAAATTACCCCCGAAGATGCATTTTGTGAGGAGTTGTACGCTAAGACGACCACGAGGAATGAGCAAGGACGGTATGTGGTGGCTCTACCTTTTCGTCGGGAATTCCCAGACGAAATTAACCTCGGCCTTTCAAGGACTGGAGCAGCACGGCAATTCTTGCGCAGCGAGGCCGGTTATATCAGGAAACCGGAGTTGAAAACGGAATACGACCGGGTTCTGAAGGAGTACATCGAGCTCAACCATATGTGCCCCGTGAGGAAAACAGCGCAACAACCAGCACACAGGCCATACTACTTACCACATCACGCCGTCGTGAAACCGGACAGCATAACAACGAAGGTGCGAGTGGTGTTTAACGCGTCTTGTCCCACGTCAAATGGAGTCAGCTTAAATGACATATTATACCCCGGGCCAATTCTGCAAGCGGATTTGGTTTGCTTACTTTTAAAGTGGCGCTTATTCAAATACGTATTTAATGCAGACATCGAGAAGATGTATAGGCAAATTATGCTCCATCAGGAGCATACCCCATTTCAAAGAATTCTTTTCAGAGAATCCCCGGACGAAGAACTTAAGGATTACGAACTTAAGACCGTGACGTTTGGAGTAAACTGCGCTCCATATTTGGCAATAAGCACGCTACACCAGCTCGC
The DNA here is from genome assembly GCF_013731165.1 of Rhagoletis pomonella. Taxonomy (NCBI): domain Eukaryota; kingdom Metazoa; phylum Arthropoda; class Insecta; order Diptera; family Tephritidae; genus Rhagoletis; species Rhagoletis pomonella. Next base: position 3,365 of record NW_023464457.1, read on the forward strand.
AGATGATGTGAAAACGAGATTTCCACTGGCAGCAAAGATTTTGAAGCAGTATATGTATGTCGATGACGTCCTAGCTGGAGCCCACGATTGCACAACTGCAATACAAATGAGAGATGAGGTAATTGAAGCTCTTAACACCGCCAGCTTCCCACTAAGAAAGTGGACTTCGAATTGTAAGAAGATTTTGGCAGGACTACCCAAGGCGCACATATACAAGGAGAATTTCCTGGAGCTTGACGACATGAGTGAGACAAAAATGTTGGGAATCCGTTGGAACGCGGTACATGACATGTTTCACTTCACAGTACAGCCGATCCCCCGGAAGCAGGAGTATACCAAGCGAGAGGTTTTATCCTGCGTAGCAAAATTGTTCGATCCAGCTGGATGGCTCGGACCAATTGTAGTGGTGGCAAAGATCTTCATGCAGGAGATCTGGCTAACCAAAATAGACTGGGATGACAGTCTACCCCGAAATTTACTGCTACGTTGGGAGACCTTTCTGGATAACTATGAGCATATCCAGACGATAAAAATCCCCCGATGGACCCATTTTACGCCATGGGACGAAGTGGAGTTCCATGGTTTCTGCGATGCCTCTGAAAAGGCATATGCAGCCGCACTATATATTAGGGTACGCGATCGCGCATCAAACAATGCGCCCCACATAAACTTGCTGGTTGGTAAAACAAAAGTAGCACCAGTAAAAACGGTGTCTCTCCCCCGGTTAGAGCTCTGCGGAGCATTATTACTGGCCGAACTAATTAATACTTTTATTCCGCAGTTTGAAGTCACGCAGCCAGTAATATACAAATGGACCGACTCCAGGATCGTACTCTCGTGGCTTAGGAAACCGGCATGTACATGGACAACGTTTGTAGCTAACAGAGTCGCAAAAATTGATGAGCTGGTTGGAGTGTCAGGGTGGAACCATGTGGACTCTGCTGATAATCCAGCGGATCTTGGCAGCCGAGGCGTGTCCCCCCAGGATTTACTCGCAAGCACTCTGTGGTGGTATGGACCTAAGTGGCTGGAGCAAGATTCATCTACTTGGCCCCACCAAACCAATAGAAATCCATTAGAAACCGACCTGGAGCAAAAAACGGTACGGGCTCATGCGGCAGGCATCTCCGAGGAAATGGACATTCTGGAGCGGTTTTCAGACTTCTCGCGAGCCATGAGAGTAATTGCGCGAGTTTTCCGATTTTTTAGAAAAACTCATCCGGTGCATAAGTTGGCCGCTAGTGACGAGACAGACGAAATAACCTCCGATGAAGTAAAGCAGGTAAAATGTCGTCTCATCCTTATTGCACAGAGGCGTCACTACGCAGATGAATACAGGGCCATCATCGCTTCAACGCCAATCAACGCGAAAAGTTCACTTCGCGCTCTCAACCCCTTCCTCGACAGGAACGGAGTAATGAGGGTAGGAGGACGACTGGCGTTAACGAACATACCTTACAGTAAACGGTATCCAATAATTCTCCCGTACGACTGCCAGTATTCAAGATTGCTCGTAAAATTCACACATCTGATTTCCTTGCACGGAGGAAACCAGCTCATGTTGAGAATTTTGCGGTCCGAATACTGGATAGTGCGAATGAAAAACGTGATTAAAAATTCAGTTCATAACTGTAAGGTCTGTGTTATTTACAGAAAGAAGGCGCGGGAGCAGTTGATGGCAGCGTTACCACCGGAACGGACTGAGGTATCCAGACCCTTCACCAACACTGGAGTCGACTTCACCGGGCCCTTTGAGATAAGGAGTTTTACGGGTCGAGCTTGTCGTATTACCAAGGGCTATGTCTGCGTTTTCGTCTGTTTTGCGACAAAGGCAATACACTTGGAGGCCACCAGCGATTTGTCCACCGCCACATTTTTAGCAGCTTTTGCGCGTTTTGTGTCTAGACGCGGCTGCCCGCAAAATATGTATTCGGACAATGGAACCAATTTTGTAGGGGCGAATAAGGCATTGCAACAGGATCTTAAGCTCTTTGTCACTGCAGCGGCCAACAGCACAACTCAGACATACGCTCATCAGGGCATTACGTGGCATTTTATACCTCCAGGAGCACCTCACATGGGAGGGCTCTGGGAAGCGGGGGTAAAAAGCTTCAAGATGCATTTCAGGAAGGTAGCGAACAACATGCGTTTTACCATTGAGGAGCTCTCCACGCTTCTGGCAAGAATCGAATCTTGTCTTAATTCACGACCAATCAGCCCCATCTCTGAAGACGCGGAATCAATGGAACCTTTAACCCCAGGACATTTTTTGATTGGCACCCCGCTACTGGCACTCGCTGAACCCGAAATTAACGAGAACCCGATGTCTATTGTCAACCGGTGGCAAAAGATCAAGGCGATTCACCAGACATTCTGCAGAAGGTGGAAAGCAGAATACCTGAAGGAATTGCAGAAGAGAGTGAAATGGCACTCCCCCCAACGAAACCTCGAAGTTGACGATCTAGTCGTCGTCAAAGAGGATAACCTTCCCCCAAATGAATGGCGACTTGGCAGAGTAATTAGGGTCTTTTCAGGTCAGGACAGCCGAGTACGAGTCGTAGAAATACGAACGGCACGCGGAATTATAACTCGACCAATTGTAAAATTGGTACTTTTGCCAGATTGACAAAACAAAATAATAATCGTATCTCTCTTTACAGAACTCAATAACGCAAAATGGTACGTGCAACCAAGAGCAACACCCAAGCTAACAAGGGCCAATACCGCTGCCCAGTGTGCCGCAGCAACCACCGCCTGGCTTTTTTGTCGCGAGATGCGCAGGATGGAACCGGCCGAGAGACTGCGTGCTGTCCTCGTGCACCGCCACTGCGCCAACTGCCTGTCGCCGCATCACACGGCGAAGAATTGCGCATCGCCCCGAAAATGTGAGCATTGCCGAGACCGGCACCATAGCCTTCTCCACCTGGGCGAGGCGCCCCGAGATGAGGAAGACGTGCTACTGGGATTGGTCGAGCCAGAGATCCGTCAGCGACGACCGTTCCGCCCGTACACCATCCGGCCATTAGCCGAAACAAGCGACGAAGGTGAGGTGCTGGAAATCGACGCCGATGAAGAAGACCTCCAACAAGCATTGGGGGATGATCCCGAGCTTAGTGCACCGCCGGCATTCAGACCTGCTCTGTCGGGTGTCCGGTCGGTAGTGCAGCGAGCCCCAGCAACGAGGTCGAAGCGCCGAGGCGCACACCGACGCCAACGGCGATCCCAGCAACAACCCCACCGCCGTGGTGTGAGAGACGCCCGAGAGCGGATTACGGGCACGGCCCGTAGCGCTCCTAGGCTATCTGTCCTCACACCCACAGTAGCGGTTAAGGTAATGACCCGAGGGAGGACGCAAGTAGTGCGCGCCATCGTCGACCCAGCACAGCCCAGGTCGACAATATCGCTTCAGCTGGCACGCCAACTTCGAGTTTTGCCACAGGGCTATGCAGATGTGTGCGGGCTCACGCTCAAAGGGTGGCATGAAAGGCTGGATATTTGCGCCGACGTGCAACCAGGCCTCTCTCGGGTAACCCCCCCTCGCACGCTGGATGCCAGGATTACCAACGAGTTCGACAATTTTCGGCTGGCCGACCCGGGCTTTTACAAATCTAGCGCCGTATCACTAGTCCTAGGAGCCGAAATATACGCAATGATCCTGCGTCCGGGACTCATGCCAGCCACCCCCACTCGACCAACGGCACAGAACACAATGTTCGGGTGGATGATCTCGGGAGGCACCATCTATTAGTGGACTACCAGAAGCAATTGGCCTGAAATCCAAAAAATGAATTTTTTAATGAATTTATGAATTGTAAATAGCAAAATGAAATAGAAAAAAATGAATTGTAAATATCTAGTTAAGTTTATTGCAGCGACACTGCAAGGCGGGCGGCATGTTTACGCTAGCCCCCTTCACCTTAAGTATGTTTATGAAGTAGAGAATTTCACTTGTAGATGTCGCTGTGATCTAAGCGGGAACAGCTACTCGTTACTCGAGTTCCTTTTTCTCGAGTCCTGTTACCCGCCTCGGATGTTAGGTTTCGCCTTCTGCGATCGCCCAACACTCTGCCACTTTGGAAGAGAACTCCGAGCAATCCACAAGTAAGGTCCTCTACTATTAATCATTTTATATACCATTTTGTTACAGCATTTTTTTATATACACATATATATATATAATAAAGTGGCCGTTAGGCGCTTACATATATATATACATATATACGAGTAAAAAGTGAAGTGTTTTTATTTAATTTTATTGAGCGAATTTAAGCGTGTTAAATTCAACCCTCGAAGGACTTCAGGGATTCGGCACCTCCTCGACCCTCGTTTGCCGCGGAATTCAAGAGGAATTCCCGGCCCCCAAATCACCCCGTCCCGAACACATTTTATTATTTATTTAAAAAATTCTTAATACAAGTTTCTTCGTACTTTTTTCTTCGCTATTGGGTCAAGCATTTAATAAAGATTCTAAAACCTGATTTGTGGGTTTGTGGTGGTTTCTACCATTTACAATAAGTTGCAAATTATCAACTTTTCTCAAAAAAAGATTTAACAAATCTGTGTGCAAACCCCTTTTTATTTTAGTGTGGTAGAATCGAAAAAAATGTGGTAGATTTGAATAAGATGTGGTAGATTTTCCAATTCATATTTTATTGGGTATACATATCGCACACCGTCGTCAAAAGAAGCACAACTCAAAAATTAAATCGGTAAATATAATTGCTAGTGGATCGTACAGATTCCACGCAATTGGTGCAAAAACAAGTATAACATTAGTTTTCTAGTTAGAGAATATAATCATGAAGAAAAGAATATTTTATTTGTATGCAAAAAAATCGACCAAATTATTTTCCCATTGCATAATACTTTAGCAAATATAAATAGGCGTATTTTTGAAATATTAGGAAGTTAAGGCACAGATATATTTAAAGCAAAATTTATGATGTACCTTTTTAAAAATCTATTGATTAATTTTTATATTTCGAATTACAATTGAGTTGAAATTCTAGAGTTATGTGAAAATTGTAAACAAATGTTCTGTCTAAAAATGTGGTAGAATTTAAGCCTTGTGTGGTAGATGTGGTAGACACCCAAATTTAAAAAAAATTACGTGGTTGATCTACCACACATGTGGTAGAAGCTTGCTAACTGTTCTAAACGTATGTTTTGAGCAAATTGATGTTTAAAGCTAGCAATGTATCCCATGTCCATTTTCCAAAACTATAATAATAAACATGGCAGTTTTTTAGCAATTTGGTTCCTGTAATTAAGGAAATATTGTAGTTTTGGCATTTTTCGAAATTACCATTTTATGAGAGGGACCAGGTTTAGATAAAAAAACCCTCGTACAGAATTTGGTTGAGATATCTCAACTTTTGCTAGAGTTTTCGTGTACGCAAATAAACGGACATGGACTAATCATCTTCTCTTTTTTTCTGAGCATTTTTATGTATATATACATACATAAGTAGTACATACGAACATAAATGTATGTATCCATATCGATTAATTTTGGTTGTTCCAAATATACGTTATTTGAAAAAAAGTTATGGTACCCTCTTGCAGAACTGCGTTGTAAATATGTTTAGGAAACATTTAAATTAATAGTTAATTAAAAAAGTTGCTCAAAGTAATGGAACTCCTCAACCCCTTAAAAAAAAACAGGAACACTTCTGAAATTTTGTTTTGAAAGTTTTCATATTTGAAAACTGAAAACAATCACAGTATACAGCAAACCAGCCATTGACAATATGGTTATTTGAAAACTAATACATGAAATGTTGTGAATATATAGGATTTTTTTTGTCATTAACCCATAGGCAACAACTGGTGCAAAAGTACCTACAAATGTTTGTTGATATATTTGAAATGTAAATTTGAACAGCAAAATTCGTAAAACAAATTATAATAAAACAAAAATATTGTTAATTACTACGTGGGAGGTGGGCGTGGTTATTGGCAGATTTCGACAAAATTTAACACTAACCTAAATTATACCAAAGGCAACTTCGACACCGACTTTCGTTAAAATAACTAAATTTTGTTCGAGTTAGCGTGTTTACAAACAGAGAGGGCTGAACTAGTTCATCTCGTCATTCTGAATATATGTGTATATACGTACATACATTTTATACGGTTAACAAACGCGCTCGCTTATCTGCATAAACCGTCTTTACTTGCATTAATTCATGCATTATCCTCTTTCAAATGTGAATAATCGGCTGAACAAATACACACAAATTACGTGCATTTGAAAATTGGAGAGTTGTACCATAAGCTAAGTAATACTTCTTTTACCGCCTAATCGATGGGACCATTTTACAAAGTCAGCCCACCATTATTCACTCAAAGTTGTGTTCAGAACTCGGTTTGACTTATGTAGGAACTGCATCCGGTCATAATTGCTGACGCTCACGCTTCATTTGCTTGGAATTTCGTGTTTCTCGTTATTTTATTTTATGTGACTTGAAAATATTTAAATTGGATTTCATTTGGGTTAACGAAAACGACAACTGTGAAAAAATATCAACCAATACATTCAAACAAAATGTCAAATAAGCATGTTTACATTTTTTGTTTTGGCTACCTGGATCACTGTATACTGTGAAAAAAATATTTAGTACAAAAATAATTGTGATAAATCAATTTTGTATATTCTTCTGCGAAAAAATGTCTACAATCGATGATGTATATGTATACATATCAAGATGTGTCTGTTTTGCTCTACGGTTGCGATAAGTTGCTTTGGAATAAATAATATTGCACGAGTCATTGGCTTTGGGTTAGTGGCAGAAAACTTCAATACATAAGTACATATACTTTGAAATATAATATTTGTTTTTGTTTCAATTCCAGATATGTTCAAACTTTAAAGTATAAAATATATCAACCCTGGGAACAAATTATTGGTACTGAATGGTAAAAAAAAGTGTGCATTCATTCTAAATATACAATCATGTGTGAGTGCGAATGCTGCTGAACATTCACATTCTATACTGAATGGCAATCTAGCATTCAATAACAACACAGTTTGTTTGTTTTCAAATATTTTAAGCCACTCAGGAATGAAGTTTTTATTTATACAAACCAACAATCAACATTTTGAAAGGAATGCCGAGTGAATGCAGACTATGTTGATTCAATCATTTTACAGCTCTGGTACATTGCTAGTAAATCGATCAAAGCAAACAAGAAAAGTTTCATAACCAAATCATTTACCAATGCCTTTCATCTACCGTAGCTTATGTAATGCGTACTGAAACTAAATACGAAAGACGGAGCATTTGTACATACATACATATGCGCTTAAAGGCGAACTGAACGAGTCAGGATGGGGTTGATGAAGATCATGTGGAACGATTTCGATGTAAGGTCTAACGTCGATCAAACCACAGCCCGTGAATTGCATTCTAACCACCATTCTCATATCCCTACTAAACGCTCCACATTTTTTTTTGTTAACGTGTCGCTGAAGATGAGAGGGGGATAATGATC
>NW_023464458.1:0-10852 GCF_013731165.1 Rhagoletis pomonella
AACCTGCGAATTCGATGTTCAAAGTCAGAAGCGTTAACCACTGAGCTATGTACATCCCGTACACTCTTGTTGCTAATTCATTTTCCTTATTCAACCAACTACTGTCAAGTGCAGCTGATTTGCCGCTATTTAAACTCGACAGTGTGGTTGTTGTTGTCAATTCTATACATCCATTTGCGGTTTTGTTTTTTTTTTTTGCTTAAAAATTACTTGCTTATGTAAGCATTTGTTGAAAATGCAGTCTTACATAGAAATGTAAATGTAAGGCCCCTATTATGAGGTGTATTCGACTGTGGTCGAAAGTGCTGATCGAACGAATTTTCATTTGGTATTATGACGCTCATTCGATGAAGAATAGCGCTATTGTGAATTTCGCTCGGTTAGGTTGTTTACAATAGTATATTTTTCACCGCTGAGAAGTTTTGTTTACAAATCGAGCAAACTAAATAGTGTGCTTATACATATGTATGTAAATTTGTGCAAACTAAAATGAAATAAAAAAGAAAGCGAGTTTATAAAAAAGTGGTAAAAATGAGTACAACGGAGCTCTGGTTCAATGATTCGTCAGAGGAAGAGAGCTTGTTAAACTGGCCAGGAGTAGAAAATGTTTAAGAGGGTTTAAGTGTAGTCTTCCGAATATATTTTGACATAAAATATAATTAAGAAATTTTTCTACAGATTTATTAAAACCTTCCGACTGTCTAAAGAGGCGTTTGTGAGCCATATCTATTTAAAATATTAAAAAAAATCAACAGCTTTCGGAGTTTGTGTTTAATATTCACGACGTTAGAACTGCATAAAATTAATAAAAATTGTTTAAAATTAGTGTCTAGCCGCCATAAAGTAAAAAAAGAACAAATACAAAATCATACATTTTTCACAATTAACACTTCGCTACACCATCGAAAGCAAAATTCTGTTCGACAGAAAATTCGATACTCAACGAAAATTGCGACGCGGTTGCATAGCTCATAATTTCACTTTCGATGTTCGAACTTCGATAGCCAGCGAAGATCGAAAATCGAATGCAACTCATAATAAGGGCCTAACTCAACAATGTGCAATCAAATTTGATGTAATAACCGATCAAGCATGACACAAAAAGTCTGACATGTTTTCATATCATTGCTGATTACTCAGGGTTGATGTAAAAATTCATCAAGTCTGATCTCTCACGCATGATAAAAAATCTATATTAATTACACATTTAATACTTGTTTTTTCTTTTATTTTCATAAAATCTTATGAACTAATTATTAATCATCAAAAAATTAGAAGCTAAGTACATTACATCAAATTAGAAGCTAGATATATTAAATTAAGTACATTACATTAAACATTGAATATACAAAGGGCGGTTCTACTATTTTTGCCACCAGCGTACATATGTACATACTAAAGTCAAATATTGAAGTCTTAGGTCGCGGTTTCACCAAACTCATTTAAGTGGAAATTAACTTTAATTTAAATTTTTATTTGATTCTCAATAAATTTTGTTTCAGTTTAAAAAGGCTCTTTATTTAAGTGAGTAAAAATATGGCAGCACCGCGCTAAAAGTGGGAATAAAAGCAGCGCTGGTATACAAGTAAGCAGCTGATACACAAAATTGTGGTGTGTGTATATTGATCAGCTGATTAAACGTGTAACATCCCTGAGTGTGGTTATGCTGATTTAAGTGGAGCATAGGTCACTTAAATCTAAATTAAAAACAAATTAAAATTGATTGGTGAAACCAAAAATTCGAAAATTTAAGTAAATTTCACTAGAATGAATCTGGTGAAACGGAGCCTTAAAATAATAGATTTTCCGCAGACGTTTGGAATTTTCAGTTGAATACTTTTTTCACAAAATTAGAGCACCAAAATTCAAATGATTTTGCTTGCACATTAAACATTAAACACTAAATAAACATTGAGCATTAAATAAACATTAAACATTAAATAAACATTAACATCAAATAAACAAAGAAAATGTAGACAAAAATTTGTCAAAATAAGGCGTTTACATTTCGGCCACTAGCGTAAATTTGGCATTTTTTAAATTATGCGCGAAAAATATACACAGAGCCTTTATTTACCTTACAGCAAAAGCTGGAGCAAATTTTTGTTATAATTGTTATAATTAAAAACCTAAGGTTAAGTCTCCGTTGCCCATATGAATATCATGTGCTAAGAAATAGTTTTCCCCATTTTCTGACAAACGTATAATCTTGAGTTGTGCCCATTTTGAAACGGTGTGCGATATGTACATACTTAAATCTAATATCTCAATATTATACTTTTCAATATTTTTATAAATGACATTGTTCAATGCTGCCAAAACTCTTCCATTCACCTATATGCTGATGATACGCAGATGTACCTTTCACGTCCCATAGGTCTTGCCGAAGACTTGGTGGCCAGATTAAATGAGGACCTGAAAAGAATTGAAGTCTGGGCCACCATGAATGGCCTCTCTTTAAATGCCACCAAAACGCAGGTACTTCCGATTTCGTGCGTTCCTTTTGATCTCAGTAGCATATCACCAATTATTTTGAACGAGATGGAACTAAAATTTGAATATGCTGTAACTAATCTTGGTATTAAAATGAATTCCCGCTTAACTTGCACGGCTCACATACGTTATAGTATATCAAAAATATATTTTATATTAAGAAATCTATGGCATATATGCTATTGTCTGCCGATTAACACAAAACTCAAACTAGTTAAGTCCCTCATCGTTCCCCATATTTCCTATTTTGAACTGGTCTATGGCAATCTAAGCTACGATTCTAAGAATAAATTAAATCTAGTTTTAAATAACGTGGCTAGGTTCATTTATTCTAAAAGGAAGTTTGACCACATATCATTGTATACTAAAAATATTCTTGGGCTCACCCTTGATAATTACCTCAAAGTCCGCAATTTGGTGTATCTATTCAAATTAATTAGAAACCGTCAACCTGGTTATCTTTTCCGGAAATTAGTTTTTGTGAAATCATCTCGTACACACAATATTGTTGTCCCAAAGTACAAAACTTTAACGGCGTCTAGATTGTTTTTTGTTAGTGCTATAAGAATTTGGAACTCACTACCAATTTCAATTAAATGCATAACATCGATTGGTTGCTTCAAAATGGCAGTTACAAACCTATATGTGTAATATCCTCCCTCTATTCCCCTCATCTATGTTTATCTATGTTTACTATCCTATTACCCCATCAACTAATTTGTTATTTTACTTTCTTACCCTATAATTTTTGTATTTTATACTTATTTTAGTACTTGTAAGATTAAGTTAAAAGTTTTGAAATGTATATATTAATTTGCGTACAACGAAAAGACCCTGCGTCTTACTGTACCTATGAGATGTTATAATAATAATAATAATAATAATAATAATAATAATAATAATAATTATACATTTCCAGCCGACGTGTTTTTAGATATTTTGGTGCAAGCGGTGATGGCTGAGCTCAATTGCCTTCTTGATTTCTTTTTCGAATTCAACAGCACCTTTCTTTTTAAAAGCATTTAAGTGGAATGATATAGATTATCAAAAAATTTGAATTGTTAAAAGATATGTGCATATGTATGAATATATGTATACGGTAGTGGCCACATAATTAGGGATACAATTTCTTTATAAGTTTTGATCATTTATTTAAGAACTTGCGTTGATTTTTGAGAAATTTTGACAAAGTATATTAAAAAGGTTTTTATATATAGAGTTATAAATAAATAAAGAAAAAATAAATGGGCAGAACTTGTAGTGTACATAGTACCTCATAGAATTGTGTCAACCAGAATAAGTTTGATTTGTGGTTTTCTCTCCCATCTTCCGTCCCAGTTAAACTGCAGCAATGCCTCGTCCGAAAATACATGTTTAATAAGGCCGGCTACGTCCTCAAACCCACCTTTTATTTTTATGATATAAGTGGCCTTTTGAAAAATTTATGTGAAATATGTATTCCATAATATAATTCATTACCATGGCTTGTGCATACTCTGGATCTTTTATGGGTCGATTACGGATAGAAACGCAACCACGGCTCGGTTGCCAGCTGGCAACGCAACTGAAAAGAAAATTTGTATTACGAATAGCAACTATCGTCAGTTGCCTGTAGAATTATCGATAATCGAACTTTGTCAGTACGAAACCAGCAAGTGGTTGTAAACAAGCAGTGCTAGTAAATAAAATGAAATTATTAAATTTTAAATAAAAGAGTGCAATAATTCCAAGTTCAGTGAACTATTTTTTGAAGAGGGAGAACGGCGCATGAACGCGGCCTCAATCAGGCGACATTAAGGGATAGTTCCATTCCTCTAAAGCTACTGTAAGCAAAAGTTAATGCTTTGAAGGCTTTTCATTTATTATCTGTTTGTGTTCAGATTCAAAGCATATTCCAAACTTCCAAAAGAAACTGTAGCATGATGGTTAATACACAGAGGAAAAACTTCGTTCAACTTCAATACCTCCGCTCCCTAAAGCTTGCGCAGCTTTTCGATTTTTCGCAAAAGGAAGTCCCACGGCAATGGCTTCAATTTGGAAATTTGTTATGTCGGTAGTTTTGAAACAGGTGCTTCAGTTGATAGAGGAAAAAGGCTAAAAACATAGTGGAGCGGCGAGCAAAGAGCATCAACGCATATGTTTCAATGGGAGGGCGCGTAGTGAAGAGTAAAGCGTACATACACGTTTGTTATTGAAGCTTTCCTCGATGATAGCTCTTCGCTTTGCTCGCCGCTCCACTATGTTTTAACCCAAAAACGCGTACTCCACGGGAACTAAAATTTCAAGTTATTATTTTGTTGTTATTTTCACAATATTCTGTAAATGCAAACTACATTACAAAATGTTAATATCGTTCAAACTATTACAAACTAAAATATTTGACATACTTTTAAATTATCGCTCCTAAATATGCTCCAAAAACCTTCAACTCAACCGCAAAAACGTAGTTGACTGAATACACACTTTGTAGCAACTGCAGTTGCTAGTTGCCATCTATAATATCGTTTCGGCAACCAGCAACGCAACTAAAGTTCGGTTGCTATTGATAATCGACCCATTAATTTTGTTTCTATTAAATCCACAGCGCAATAGGACTGCAGTGGTAAAGAAGCGGTGTCGACGCAACTTTATAACATTGGATTCGGAAATCCGTTTTCCTTGCTCATTGCGTTGTTAAAAGCTCATTTCTTCATTTTAAATTAAATGTTTTATAAAACGTATCTTTATTTTTCCACAGCACTTTGAATTTTGAGCGTCTTTTCGTTTTGCAACTTTCTTTTTTTTCTGTTGATGTGCGCATTTGAACTTTATAAATAATAAAAAATTGCCATACCGCAATAAAAACTTTTATTTTTACTTACTTTAGCTATGAATGGGGTCAAATAAATGGTAAAATTATCGTTTACACAAATTAAGTTCAAAATTATATCGAAGTACTTCAGTACTCTACATTATTTGGCAGGTACAATTACTTTTGTTGAGCACAAAATGAAGCCCTAGTGAATCTTCCGGTTACTATGGCAACCAACTACCGTTACTTCTATCAGCATTGCCAATCACTTGATTGATCAAAGGATAGTCATTCGCAGTGATGCCAACCGGGGAAAATTCCCCGATTTCGGTGGAATCTCAATTTCTCGGGGGAATCGAGGAATGGCTTTAGATTTGGGGGAATTCAATATACAAACTACTTTGATTAGAACATTCCTATTGAGGATAAAATTGTATTTATAAATTACAACTTCTAATTCCAATCTCTCATTTCGTTATTACGTGTGTGAAACATTACGTAACTGCCTCATGCAACCGTTTTAATATTAAAGAAATTACATTCCCACCAAAGCCGGTTCTACGTACCGGAATGACTCGGGTTTTACCCCACCAAGGGCTGTTGTTTCGGCGATCTAACCCAGTTTAGGTCGGCAAGTATCTCAGAAGTTGTTCGTCCATAGGACTACATTTGCTAGGCATTCTTCTGCTCAGGGCTGGCATCGAGTCAAACTCAGGGCCAGAAACCTACACCTGCTATGTATTCCAGAGACGACTACACCACAACTCCACCTCAGTCAAGTGCAATGCTTGCGATGGGTGGAGTCACCTCAGAGTCTGCTCAGGACTATGGACCCATCGGCAGTGGACCACATCGTTTGTGGCCCCCTGCTGCTCAAACAGAGCAGCCGTCACGGCTAACCCCAGTCCACCTAACCAGCTCAACACAAACACCACAGCACCACAACACAACAACACAATAGACCACACCACAACCACGACAGACCACACAGCAGACACAACCGCACCACCACCCACACGCCGCCGCCAACAACTCCTGGTTCCTCCTACAATCTGTACAGTATGTCAGACCAGGATATGCCGTAACGTGACATCAGTCAAGTGCAACACCTGCCTTGGCTGGTGCCACTTTAAAACATGTTCAGGTCTGCGCACCACGCGATAGTAGAAGAGGAACTTCGAGGGCCCGTGTTGTGCCGCTCGGTCGCAAACCCCTATTGCGACGCCACCCACTACCACCACAAGGCGGCAACCTAAATAGCAGCGCACATAGCCAATGGCGGCAAGGCCACATACATCCCTCACACCCCGCATAACAACACGTCTCCCGAACCACATTAAACTCTTTCAATTTAACTGTAACGGACTTCAGAGCAAGATCGAGGAGATAACCGTCTTCATGGGAAGGCATGGTATATTGATAGCTGCGGTCCAAGAGACGAAGTTGCACAGCAATTCAACATTGTTGAATTGTGCCGGATACAACGTGCACCGTCGAGATCGCGAGCTAGATAATGGTGGTGGGTTAGCGCTCATCACGCACCACACCGTGCAGTATCCTCTTATTGAAGCAGACATCGACCGCAGGGATACCACCCGGTGTTGAGCTCGAAATATTTAACGTTTACATACCACCTGTCAGTTGCTGGCCGGCAGGATATCACCCTGATATAGGTGCGCTCCTCAGAGGTGAAAACCGATGGCAGTAGGTGACTTTAATGCGCACCACGATCTTTGGCATTCCAGCCTGTCAAACGATCGTAGGGGAACAGACTTGGCTGAGCAGAGAGACGATACGACCCCCGTCCAAACTTCAGGTATCTCAACGCGGAGATTCGGCAGCTTGTGAACGTACATGAGCGGAAAAAGTGGGAAGAGCATCTGAAAACTTGCAAGATCGCCTCTGGTGTAAGCTTTGGTCAACCGTGAGATCACCATGGGTCCCGACGGAATATGCATGTTTATGCTGAAAAATTTGGGTCCTACGGAAGTAGCGCACCTATCTGAGGTCCTCAATATGTCAATGGCCACTCTCATCATCCCAGACATCTGGAAGGTGCGGAGATTGATCCCACTACTCAAACCGGGGCAACCAGCAAACAAAGGGGAATCTTATCGGCCGATAACACTCCTTTTCCCGGTAGCAAAGACACTAGAGGCCTTGCTGCTCCCGTATTTCACGAACCACCTGACCCCAGCGAAGCATCAGCACGGTTTCCGTAAAGTGCACAGTACAACAACAGCACTTAACGCCATAAACACTCAGATAACACGTGACCTTAACCTCAACCGTCCCTGTGAGAGAACTATTCTAGTAGCGTTGGACCTGTCAAAGGCGTTTCGACAACGTCAGCCACTCCACGCTACTAGGAGATATAGAGGCCTCCTCTCTCCCACAGAGGCTCAAACGGTGGTCGGCGAATTATCTGAGTGGTCGACACTCGTCGGTAATGTTTACAGACAAATCGAGCAAACTCAGAAAAATAAAACAGGGGGTTCCACAGGGTGGTGTCCATTCCCCACTACTGTTTAACTTTTACATTTCAAAGCTGCCTCAATCACCAGAGGGAGTCTCGATTGTCTCTTACGCCAACGATTGCTCGATCATGGCGACTGGGAATGGAATTGATGACTTGTGTTCGAAAGTAAACGGGTATCTCTCCGAGCTTTCTCGCTTCTTCACTGCAAGGAGCCTAACCCTCTTCCCTACAAAGTCCTCTGCGACCTTGTTCACCACCTGGACGAAGAAGGTCAGGCTACCGCTGGGAATTCACGTCGATGATACACCGATTCCGATGGTGAATAACACCAAAATACTCGTAATAACCTTCGACAGTCTACTCTTCTTCTCTGCGCTCGCAACCGCTATTGTCAACAAAGTACAGAGCCGCAACAAGGTCCTCAAGTCGTTACTACTTGGGGCAAAGACAAAGAAACGTTGCTGGCAACATACAAGGCAATAGGCCGGCCGGTTTAAAATTACGCAGCACCAGTGTGGTCGCTGGGGGCTAGAAGGACGCATTGGATGAAGCTGCAGACGACGCAAAACACCGCACTACGGACAGCGAATGGATGCCTTCTGATGTCGCCAGAACACCACCTGCACGACGAGGCGAAAATGCTCCCGATAAAGGAGCACAACACAATGCTCTGCAAGCAGTTTCTTGTTGTTTCTTGAGCCAAAGACGTGGTCACCCAAATAGGCAACTGCTTGCAGAAGTGTTATGTAGACTCATGAATATCTCTATAGACAAGAATAGTAAAAACATAAAAGAGTGTAAAGACGACTTTCAAGAGTCGTAAAAAAATGCAAGTTAAAGAGCTAAAGCTCCTTTTAGAAGCAATAGAGTGGAAATTCGGTGAACGTATAGATGCAATGCAAAGAGTTCAAAAAACATGCGAAACGAGCATAGCTGAGGCCAATAAGATGAAAGCTGTAGGATGTGAAAAAGCATAGCCAAGATCTCGCATAGATCTATGGTACGAAATGAGTGTGAAAGTAGAAAAATATGTGAAGAAAAAAAAGGCAGTAAGTGAAGAGTTGAAATCAAGCCATCATAGCAAGGCCTCATATGCTGAGCGTTTAAAAGGCGGAATAGTGAATCACAAAGAGCCGAAAATAAATCAGCCCTATTCTGCATTTTGACTCGAATCGAAGTTTTCTCCGTTTGGCAACTTTGGTATTCTGCGTTCCGTTTCCTTTCGATCAATCTTCGAAACGTACGATTATACCTATTCTACATTTCGATCGTAGTTCCGTTTTTCTAAGTTGCAAATTTGCTGACGGAGAACGTTTCGATTGTTATTTTCGTGGGTTTAAATAATAAAATTTTATTAAAAAAATTAAGTAAAATATACTGTGCATGATTGTAAAAGCCATCATAAATGAATTTTCTCGATTTCTGTGTTTTTGCGAGCGGTAATACGGGCAATGTCGGCCGCTGTGGTGTAGTGGTAAGCAGTGCGCGCTTCCACTCCGCAACGCCTGGGTTCAAGCCCTGGTCAAAGCAACATCGCAAAAAATGTAGAAAAAGGTTTTTTCTTAACAGCGGTCGTCCCTCGGCAGGCAATGGCAAACCTCCGAGTGTATTTCTGCCATGAAAAACAGCTTCTCATAAAAATACAATCGCCGTTCGGAGTCGGCGTAAAACAGTAGGTCCCTCCGCTTTGTGTGACAACATCAAGGCGCACGCCACAAATCGGAGGAGAAGCTCGGCCAAACACTAACATATGTGTAAGCGCCAAACTATTATTATTATTAATACGGGCAATACGAAAAATTGGCTCAAATAATAGCAACCAAAATGGAGGTTTTCAAAGAGGAAGTCCAGGCGTTTTTGTTTTCATTATCTATAAATAAGACTGTGAAATGCACTGAATACAATTTATTCTTTTTGTATAAAATTTATAGATGTACATATGTACATACATACATACATACATAATATATGAAGTTACATAAAAAAGATGTTTTTATTATTGCACTCGTTTTTACTAACTTTTTAAAAAGAGGTGTGCATGTTGTCTCGAATTCGATTTTCTATGGAAGGTTAAGCTTTGTTCTTCCCCTCCTCCTGACGGCTCTCAAAATGGAATTCATTTGCGTTCAAATCTTTCACTCTGTAGTAAATGCAAATGTTCTGGAGTGCTTAAACAACGTTTATAATTTCACTGGATTTGAGCGATGAGTAATACAGTTCAAGATGAATCTCTTATTACTCTTCACTCATCTGAGAAGGATCAAACATGTCCCTAAATCTCCGCCTTTCAACTTCCGCATCAGCAATCTAGGACTCGTTCTCCTCTTCAAACAATAACGCCGCGGCTATGGATTTCATTCCTATAATTATGTTTCCACTTAAAATAAGAGGAAACGAATTTTTATTTTTAAATTACAGTGATGCTAGATATATTTTGTTAATTTAAAATATTTACAAACTCCAACTTCATAAGCTGCTATAGTTTGGTGGCCAATATTTCTTTGTTTTGCTTCGATTTCACACATTCCTAGGCAAACAGCTGATTTCGAAAGATGTTTTCTCTCTTCTTCTTCATCTTTCGATTCGATCGGAACGCAGAATATCTAAGTTCGATTCTTGCGGAGCGGAATGCGGGATCGTAATCGAAATGCAGAATAGGGCTGAATAAAGAGCAACCGTTGATCATAAAACCAAAAGAGAAGCAAGACGCGATGAAAACAAAAGAAGACCTGAATAAGAACGTTGATCCGTCAGATCTAAAAATTAGCAATGTCCACGGTAGGAAAAGTGGTACAATCGTTATTCAAAGTGAAAACGAGTCCTAGCGCGATAAAATAAAGACCGCAATTGCAAATAAAATGAGTGACCGCTATGAAATTGGAGTGCCGAATACGGCTAAACCCAAGTTTATGGCGTTTGGAGTAAGCTTTAAATATGAAAGTGAGCAACTTGCAGAAATGATTAAAAAACAAAATGAATGTTTAAAAAGTGCTGACTTTGGAATTATTAAATACATTGAAGTCAAGAAAGAAAAGTCTAGATACTATAATGTGCTCATTGAAACGGACGTTGATACGTTCTCGGCAATG
>NW_023464459.1:0-10850 GCF_013731165.1 Rhagoletis pomonella
CATTGCCGAGAACGTATCAACGTCCGTTTCAATGAGCACATTATAGTATCTAGACTTTTCTTTCTTGACTTCAATGTATTTAATAATTCCAAAGTCAGCACTTTTTAAACATTCATTTTGTTTTTTAATCATTTCTGCAAGTTGCTCACTTTCATATTTAAAGCTTACTCCAAACGCCATAAACTTGGGTTTAGCCGTATTCGGCACTCCAATTTCATAGCGGTCACTCATTTTATTTGCAATTGCGGTCTTTATTTTATCGCGCTAGGACTCGTTTTCACTTTGAATAACGATTGTACCACTTTTCCTACCGTGGACATTGCTAATTTTTAGATCTGACGGATCAACGTTCTTATTCAGGTCTTCTTTTGTTTTCATCGCGTCTTGCTTCTCTTTTGGTTTTATGATCAACGGTTGCTCTTTATTCAGCCCTATTCTGCATTTCGATTACGATCCCGCATTCCGCTCCGCAAGAATCGAACTTAGATATTCTGCGTTCCGATCGAATCGAAAGATGAAGAAGAAGAGAGAAAACATCTTTCGAAATCAGCTGTTTGCCTAGGAATGTGTGAAATCGAAGCAAAACAAAGAAATATTGGCCACCAAACTATAGCAGCTTATGAAGTTGGAGTTTGTAAATATTTTAAATTAACAAAATATATCTAGCATCACTGTAATTTAAAAATAAAAATTCGTTTCCTCTTATTTTAAGTGGAAACATAATTATAAGAATGAAATCCATAGCCGCGGCGTTATTGTTTGAAGAGGAGAACGAGTCCTAGATTGCTGATGCGGAAGTTGAAAGGCGGAGATTTAGGGACATGTTTGATCCTTCTCAGATGAGTGAAGAGTAATAAGAGATTCATCTTGAACTGTATTACTCATCGCTCAAATCCAGTGAAATTATAAACGTTGTTTAAGCACTCCAGAACATTTGCATTTACTACAGAGTGAAAGATTTGAACGCAAATGAATTCCATTTTGAGAGCCGTCAGGAGGAGGGGAAGAACAAAGCTTAACCTTCCATAGAAAATCGAATTCGAGACAACATGCACACCTCTTTTTAAAAAGTTAGTAAAAACGAGTGCAATAATAAAAACATCTTTTTTATGTAACTTCATATATTATGTATGTATGTATGTATGTACATATGTACATCTATAAATTTTATACAAAAAGAATAAATTGTATTCAGTGCATTTCACAGTCTTATTTATAGATAATGAAAACAAAAACGCCTGGACTTCCTCTTTGAAAACCTCCATTTTGGTTGCTATTATTTGAGCCAATTTTTCGTATTGCCCGTATTAATAATAATAATAGTTTGGCGCTTACACATATGTTAGTGTTTGGCCGAGCTTCTCCTCCGATTTGTGGCGTGCGCCTTGATGTTGTCACACAAAGCGGAGGGACCTACTGTTTTACGCCGACTCCGAACGGCGATTGTATTTTTATGAGAAGCTGTTTTTCATGGCAGAAATACACTCGGAGGTTTGCCATTGCCTGCCGAGGGACGACCGCTGTTAAGAAAAAACCTTTTTCTACATTTTTTGCGATGTTGCTTTGACCAGGGCTTGAACCCAGGCGTTGCGGAGTGGAAGCGCGCACTGCTTACCACTACACCACAGCGGCCGACATTGCCCGTATTACCGCTCGCAAAAACACAGAAATCGAGAAAATTCATTTATGATGGCTTTTACAATCATGCACAGTATATTTTACTTAATTTTTTTAATAAAATTTTATTATTTAAACCCACGAAAATAACAATCGAAACGTTCTCCGTCAGCAAATTTGCAACTTAGAAAAACGGAACTACGATCGAAATGTAGAATAGGTATAATCGTACGTTTCGAAGATTGATCGAAAGGAAACGGAACGCAGAATACCAAAGTTGCCAAACGGAGAAAACTTCGATTCGAGTCAAAATGCAGAATAGGGCTGATTTATTTTCGGCTCTTTGTGATTCACTATTCCGCCTTTTAAACGCTCAGCATATGAGGCCTTGCTATGATGGCTTGATTTCAACTCTTCACTTACTGCCTTTTTTTTCTTCACATATTTTTCTACTTTCACACTCATTTCGTACCATAGATCTATGCGAGATCTTGGCTATGCTTTTTCACATCCTACAGCTTTCATCTTATTGGCCTCAGCTATGCTCGTTTCGCATGTTTTTTGAACTCTTTGCATTGCATCTATACGTTCACCGAATTTCCACTCTATTGCTTCTAAAAGGAGCTTTAGCTCTTTAACTTGCATTTTTTTACGACTCTTGAAAGTCGTCTTTACACTCTTTTATGTTTTTACTATTCTTGTCTATAGAGATATTCATGAGTCTACATAACACTTCTGCAAGCAGTTGCCTATTTGGGTGACCACGTCTTTGGCTCAAGAAACAACAAGAAACTGCTTGCAGAGCATTGTGTTGTGCTCCTTTATCGGGAGCATTTTCGCCTCGTCGTGCAGGTGGTGTTCTGGCGACATCAGAAGGCATCCATTCGCTGTCCGTAGTGCGGTGTTTTGCGTCGTCTGCAGCTTCATCCAATGCGTCCTTCTAGCCCCCAGCGACCACACTGGTGCTGCGTAATTTTAAACCGGCCGGCCTATTGCCTTGTATGTTGCCAGCAACGTTTCTTTGTCTTTGCCCCAAGTAGTAACGACTTGAGGACCTTGTTGCGGCTCTGTACTTTGTTGACAATAGCGGTTGCGAGCGCAGAGAAGAAGAGTAGACTGTCGAAGGTTATTACGAGTATTTTGGTGTTATTCACCATCGGAATCGGTGTATCATCGACGTGAATTCCCAGCGGTAGCCTGACCTTCTTCGTCCAGGTGGTGAACAAGGTCGCAGAGGACTTTGTAGGGAAGAGGGTTAGGCTCCTTGCAGTGAAGAAGCGAGAAAGCTCGGAGAGATACCCGTTTACTTTCGAACACAAGTCATCAATTCCATTCCCAGTCGCCATGATCGAGCAATCGTTGGCGTAAGAGACAATCGAGACTCCCTCTGGTGATTGAGGCAGCTTTGAAATGTAAAAGTTAAACAGTAGTGGGGAATGGACACCACCCTGTGGAACCCCCTGTTTTATTTTTCTGAGTTTGCTCGATTTGTCTGTAAACATTACCGACGAGTGTCGACCACTCAGATAATTCGCCGACCACCGTTTGAGCCTCTGTGGGAGAGAGGAGGCCTCTATATCTCCTAGTAGCGTGGAGTGGCTGACGTTGTCGAAACGCCTTTGACAGGTCCAACGCTACTAGAATAGTTCTCTCACAGGGACGGTTGAGGTTAAGGTCACGTGTTATCTGAGTGTTTATGGCGTTAAGTGCTGTTGTTGTACTGTGCACTTTACGGAAACCGTGCTGATGCTTCGCTGGGGTCAGGTGGTTCGTGAAATACGGGAGCAGCAAGGCCTCTAGTGTCTTTGCTACCGGGAAAAGGAGTGTTATCGGCCGATAAGATTCCCCTTTGTTTGCTGGTTGCCCCGGTTTGAGTAGTGGGATCAATCTCCGCACCTTCCAGATGTCTGGGATGATGAGAGTGGCCATTGACATATTGAGGACCTCAGATAGGTGCGCTACTTCCGTAGGACCCAAATTTTTCAGCATAAACATGCATATTCCGTCGGGACCCATGGTGATCTCACGGTTGACCAAAGCTTACACCAGAGGCGATCTTGCAAGTTTTCAGATGCTCTTCCCACTTTTTCCGCTCATGTACGTTCACAAGCTGCCGAATCTCCGCGTTGAGATACCTGAAGTTTGGACGGGGGTCGTATCGTCTCTCTGCTCAGCCAAGTCTGTTCCCCTACGATCGTTTGACAGGCTGGAATGCCAAAGATCGTGGTGCGCATTAAAGTCACCTACTGCCATCGGTTTTCACCTCTGAGGAGCGCACCTATATCAGGGTGATATCCTGCCGGCCAGCAACTGACAGGTGGTATGTAAACGTTAAATATTTCGAGCTCAACACCGGGTGGTATCCCTGCGGTCGATGTCTGCTTCAATAAGAGGATACTGCACGGTGTGGTGCGTGATGAGCGCTAACCCACCACCATTATCTAGCTCGCGATCTCGACGGTGCACGTTGTATCCGGCACAATTCAACAATGTTGAATTGCTGTGCAACTTCGTCTCTTGGACCGCAGCTATCAATATACCATGCCTTCCCATGAAGACGGTTATCTCCTCGATCTTGCTCTGAAGTCCGTTACAGTTAAATTGAAGGAGTTTAATGTGGTTCGGGAGACGTGTTGTTATGCGGGGTGTGAGGGATGTATGTGGCCTTGCCGCCATTGGCTATGTGCGCTGCTATTTAGGTTGCCGCCTTGTGGTGGTAGTGGGTGGCGTCGCAATAGGGGTTTGCGACCGAGCGGCACAACACGGGCCCTCGAAGTTCCTCTTCTACTATCGCGTGGTGCGCAGACCTGAACATGTTTTAAAGTGGCACCAGCCAAGGCAGGTGTTGCACTTGACTGATGTCACGTTACGGCATATCCTGGTCTGACATACTGTACAGATTGTAGGAGGAACCAGGAGTTGTTGGCGGCGGCGTGTGGGTGGTGGTGCGGTTGTGTCTGTTGTGTGGTCTGTCGTGGTTGTGGTGTGGTCTATTGTGTTGTTGTGTTGTGGTGCTGTGGTGTTTGTGTTGAGCTGGTTAGGTGGACTGGGGTTAGCCGTGACGGCTGCTCTGTTTGAGCAGCAGGGGGCCACAAACGATGTGGTCCACTGCCGATGGGTCCATAGTCCTGAGCAGACTCTGAGGTGACTCCACCCATCGCAAGCATTGCACTTGACTGAGGTGGAGTTGTGGTGTAGTCGTCTCTGGAATACATAGCAGGTGTAGGTTTCTGGCCCTGAGTTTGACTCGATGCCAGCCCTGAGCAGAAGAATGCGTAGCAAATGTAGTCCTATGGACGAACAACTTCTGAGATACTTGCCGACCTAAACTGGGTTAGATCGCCGAAACAACAGCCCTTGGTGGGGTAAAACCCGAGTCATTCCGGTACGTAGAACCGGCTTTGGTGGGAATGTAATTTCTTTAATATTAAAACGGTTGCATGAGGCAGTTACGTAATGTTTCACACACGTAATAACGAAATGAGAGATTGGAATTAGAAGTTGTAATTTATAAATACAATTTTATCCTCAATAGGAATGTTCTAATCAAAGTAGTTTGTATATTGAATTCCCCCAAATCTAAAGCCATTCCTCGATTCCCCCGAGAAATTGAGATTCCACCGAAATCGGGGAATTTTCCCCGGTTGGCATCACTGCGAATGACTATCCTTTGATCAATCAAGTGATTGGCAATGCTGATAGAAGTAACGGTAGTTGGTTGCCATAGTAACCGGAAGATTCACTAGGGCTTCATTTTGTGCTCAACAAAAGTAATTGTACCTGCCAAATAATGTAGAGTACTGAAGTACTTCGATATAATTTTGAACTTAATTTGTGTAAACGATAATTTTACCATTTATTTGACCCCATTCATAGCTAAAGTAAGTAAAAATAAAAGTTTTTATTGCGGTATGGCAATTTTTTATTATTTATAAAGTTCAAATGCGCACATCAACAGAAAAAAAGAAAGTTGCAAAACGAAAAGACGCTCAAAATTCAAAGTGCTGTGGAAAAATAAAGATACGTTTTATAAAACATTTAATTTAAAATGAAGAAATGAGCTTTTAACAACGCAATGAGCAAGGAAAACGGATTTCCGAATCCAATGTTATAAAGTTGCGTCGACACCGCTTCTTTACCACTGCAGTCCTATTGCGCTGTGGATTTAATAGAAACAAAATTAATGGGTCGATTATCAATAGCAACCGAACTTTAGTTGCGTTGCTGGTTGCCGAAACGATATTATAGATGGCAACTAGCAACTGCAGTTGCTACAAAGTGTGTATTCAGTCAACTACGTTTTTGCGGTTGAGTTGAAGGTTTTTGGAGCATATTTAGGAGCGATAATTTAAAAGTATGTCAAATATTTTAGTTTGTAATAGTTTGAACGATATTAACATTTTGTAATGTAGTTTGCATTTACAGAATATTGTGAAAATAACAACAAAATAATAACTTGAAATTTTAGTTCCCGTGGAGTACGCGTTTTTGGGTTAAAACATAGTGGAGCGGCGAGCAAAGCGAAGAGCTATCATCGAGGAAAGCTTCAATAACAAACGTGTATGTACGCTTTACTCTTCACTACGCGCCCTCCCATTGAAACATATGCGTTGATGCTCTTTGCTCGCCGCTCCACTATGTTTTTAGCCTTTTTCCTCTATCAACTGAAGCACCTGTTTCAAAACTACCGACATAACAAATTTCCAAATTGAAGCCATTGCCGTGGGACTTCCTTTTGCGAAAAATCGAAAAGCTGCGCAAGCTTTAGGGAGCGGAGGTATTGAAGTTGAACGAAGTTTTTCCTCTGTGTATTAACCATCATGCTACAGTTTCTTTTGGAAGTTTGGAATATGCTTTGAATCTGAACACAAACAGATAATAAATGAAAAGCCTTCAAAGCATTAACTTTTGCTTACAGTAGCTTTAGAGGAATGGAACTATCCCTTAATGTCGCCTGATTGAGGCCGCGTTCATGCGCCGTTCTCCCTCTTCAAAAAATAGTTCACTGAACTTGGAATTATTGCACTCTTTTATTTAAAATTTAATAATTTCATTTTATTTACTAGCACTGCTTGTTTACAACCACTTGCTGGTTTCGTACTGACAAAGTTCGATTATCGATAATTCTACAGGCAACTGACGATAGTTGCTATTCGTAATACAAATTTTCTTTTCAGTTGCGTTGCCAGCTGGCAACCGAGCCGTGGTTGCGTTTCTATCCGTAATCGACCCATAAAAGATCCAGAGTATGCACGAGCCATGGTAATGAATTATATTATGGAATACATATTTCACATAAATTTTTCAAAAGGCCACTTATATCATAAAAATAAAAGGTGGGTTTGAGGACGTAGCCGGCCTTATTAAACATGTATTTTCGGACGAGGCATTGCTGCAGTTTAACTGGGACGGAAGATGGGAGAGAAAACCACAAATCAAACTTATTCTGGTTGACACAATTCTATGAGGTACTATGTACACTACAAGTTCTGCCCATTTATTTTTTCTTTATTTATTTATAACTCTATATATAAAAACCTTTTTAATATACTTTGTCAAAATTTCTCAAAAATCAACGCAAGTTCTTAAATAAATGATCAAAACTTATAAAGAAATTGTATCCCTAATTATGTGGCCACTACCGTATACATATATTCATACATATGCACATATCTTTTAACAATTCAAATTTTTTGATAATCTATATCATTCCACATAAATGCTTTTAAAAAGAAAGGTGCTGTTGAATTCGAAAAAGAAATCAAGAAGGCAATTGAGCTCAGCCATCACCGCTTGCACCAAAATATCTAAAAACACGTCGGCTGGAAATGTATAATTATTATTATTATTATTATTATTATTATTATTATTATTATTATAACATCTCATAGGTACAGTAAGACGCAGGGTCTTTTCGTTGTACGCAAATTAATATATAAATTTCAAAACTTTTAACTTAATCTTACAAGTACTAAAATAAGTATAAAATACAAAAATTATAGGGTAAGAAAGTAAAATAACAAATTAGTTGATGGGGTAATAGGATAGTAAACATAGATAAACATAGATGAGGGGAATAGAGGGAGGATATTACACATATAGGTTTGTAACTGCCATTTTGAAGCAACCAATCGATGTTATGCATTTAATTGAAATTGGTAGTGAGTTCCAAATTCTTATAGCACTAACAAAAAACAATCTAGACGCCGTTAAAGTTTTGTACTTTGGGACAACAATATTGTGTGTACGAGATGATTTCACAAAAACTAATTTCCGGAAAAGATAACCAGGTTGACGGTTTCTAATTAATTTGAATAGATACACCAAATTGCGGACTTTGAGGTAATTATCAAGGGTGAGCCCAAGAATATTTTTAGTATACAATGATATGTGGTCAAACTTCCTTTTAGAATAAATGAACCTAGCCACGTTATTTAAAACTAGATTTAATTTATTCTTAGAATCGTAGCTTAGATTGCCATAGACCAGTTCAAAATAGGAAATATGGGGAACGATGAGGGACTTAACTAGTTTGAGTTTTGTGTTAATCGGCAGACAATAGCATATATGCCATAGATTTCTTAATATAAAATATATTTTTGATATACTATAACGTATGTGAGCCGTGCAAGTTAAGCGGGAATTCATTTTAATACCAAGATTAGTTACAGCATATTCAAATTTTAGTTCCATCTCGTTCAAAATAATTGGTGATATGCTACTGAGATCAAAAGGAACGCACGAAATCGGAAGTACCTGCGTTTTGGTGGCATTTAAAGAGAGGCCATTCATGGTGGCCCAGACTTCAATTCTTTTCAGGTCCTCATTTAATCTGGCCACCAAGTCTTCGGCAAGACCTATGGGACGTGAAAGGTACATCTGCGTATCATCAGCATATAGGTGAATGGAAGAGTTTTGGCAGCATTGAACAATGTCATTTATAAAAATATTGAAAAGTATAATATTGAGATATTAGATTTAAGTATGTACATATCGCACACCGTTTCAAAATGGGCACAACTCAAGATTATACGTTTGTCAGAAAATGGGGAAAACTATTTCTTAGCACATGATATTCATATGGGCAACGGAGACTTAACCTTAGGTTTTTTATTAACTAATTATAACAAAAATTTGCTCCAGCTTTTGCTGTAAGGTAAATAAAGGCTCTGTGTATATTTTTCGCGCATAATTTAAAAAATGCCAAATTTACGCTAGTGGCCGAAATGTAAACGCCTTATTTTGACAAATTTTTGTCTACATTTTCTTTGTTTATTTGATGTTAATGTTTATTTAATGTTTAATGTTTATTTAATGCTCAATGTTTATTTAGTGTTTAATGTTTAATGTGCAAGCAAAATCATTTGAATTTTGGTGCTCTAATTTTGTGAAAAAAGTATTCAACTGAAAATTCCAAACGTCTGCGGAAAATCTATTATTTTAAGGCTCCGTTTCACCAGATTCATTCTAGTGAAATTTACTTAAATTTTCGAATTTTTGGTTTCACCAATCAATTTTAATTTGTTTTTAATTTAGATTTAAGTGACCTATGCTCCACTTAAATCAGCATAACCACACTCAGGGATGTTACACGTTTAATCAGCTGATCAATATACACACACCACAATTTTGTGTATCAGCTGCTTACTTGTATACCAGCGCTGCTTTTACTCCCACTTTTAGCGCGGTGCTGCCATATTTTTACTCACTTAAATAAAGAGCCTTTTTAAACTGAAACAAAATTTATTGAGAATCAAATAAAAATTTAAATTAAAGTTAATTTCCACTTAAATGAGTTTGGTGAAACCGCGACCTAAGACTTCAATATTTGACTTTAGTATGTACATATGTACGCTGGTGGCAAAAATAGTAGAACCGCCCTTTGTATATTCAATGTTTAATGTAATGTACTTAATTTAATATATCTAGCTTCTAATTTGATGTAATGTACTTAGCTTCTAATTTTTTGATGATTAATAATTAGTTCATAAGATTTTATGAAAATAAAAGAAAAAACAAGTATTAAATGTGTAATTAATATAGATTTTTTATCATGCGTGAGAGATCAGACTTGATGAATTTTTACATCAACCCTAAGTAATCAGCAATGATATGAAAACATGTCAGACTTTTTGTGTCATGCTTGATCGGTTATTACATCAAATTTGATTGCACATTGTTGAGTTAGGCCCTTATTATGAGTTGCATTCGATTTTCGATCTTCGCTGGCTATCGAAGTTCGAACATCGAAAGTGAAATTATGAGCTATGCAACCGCGTCGCAATTTTCGTTGAGTATCGAATTTTCTGTCGAACAGAATTTTGCTTTCGATGGTGTAGCGAAGTGTTAATTGTGAAAAATGTATGATTTTGTATTTGTTCTTTTTTTACTTTATGGCGGCTAGACACTAATTTTAAACAATTTTTATTAATTTTATGCAGTTCTAACGTCGTGAATATTAAACACAAACTCCGAAAGCTGTTGATTTTTTTAAATATTTTAAATAGATATGGCTCACAAACGCCTCTTTAGACAGTCGGAAGGTTTTAATAAATCTGTAGAAAAATTTCTTAATTATATTTTATGTCAAAATATATTCGGAAGACTACACTTAAACCCTCTTAAACATTTTCTACTCCTGGCCAGTTTAACAAGCTCTCTTCCTCTGACGAATCATTGAACCAGAGCTCCGTTGTACTCATTTTTACCACTTTTTTATAAACTCGCTTTCTTTTTTATTTCATTTTAGTTTGCACAAATTTACATACATATGTATAAGCACACTATTTAGTTTGCTCGATTTGTAAACAAAACTTCTCAGCGGTGAAAAATATACTATTGTAAACAACCTAACCGAGCGAAATTCACAATAGCGCTATTCTTCATCGAATGAGCGTCATAATACCAAATGAAAATTCGTTCGATCAGCACTTTCGACCACAGTCGAATACACCTCATAATAGGGGCCTTACATTTACATTTCTATGTAAGACTGCATTTTCAACAAATGCTTACATAAGCAAGTAATTTTTAAGCAAAAAAAAAAAACAAAACCGCAAATGGATGTATAGAATTGACAACAACAACCACACTGTCGAGTTTAAATAGCGGCAAATCAGCTGCACTTGACAGTAGTTGGTTGAATAAGGAAAATGAATTAGCAACAAGAGTGTACGGGATGTACATAGCTCAGTGGTTAACGCTTCTGACTTTGAACATCGAATTCGCAGGTT
>NW_023464460.1:0-9824 GCF_013731165.1 Rhagoletis pomonella
TTTGCACAACTTGCCTATCGAGCCATATACTGGAGTACGCGCTACACGGCTTCTTGGCGTCGATAATGCAAAGCTCGGTGTTCCACTCAAAGTGAGGGAAGTAGAAGCGGCCCAGCTTATCGCAACTAAATGTCGGCTCGGTTGGTCAGTATATGGCCGCGGCGACGAGGTTAATGCCTTTACGAATAGGGTTATGCACATCTGCGACTGTGTGCCAGCTGAGCGTATCGATGAAATTCTAAAGGCTAACTACGCGTTGGAAGCAGTGGGCATTAGCATGAGGGAAGAACCGCTAAAATCAAAAGCAGACGAACGGGCGCTCGCTATTATGCAATCGACAACGAAGTACCTATCGAATGAAAAACGCTGGGAAACGGGTTTGCTATGGAAGTTCGATAAAATCGATTTTCCAGATTCATACTCGATGGCGTTGCGACGTCTCAGCTTTTTGGAAAAACGCATGGCACGAGATCCAACTTTGCGGAATTTTTTCAACAAGCAGTTTCGTGAGTATGAAAACAAAGGGTACATTCGAAAATTAACACAAAATGAGATATCTCATGGAGGAAGGTCATGGTTCCTTCCAATTTTTACGGTCACAAATAAAAACAAAAACAAAACGAGGCTCGTCTGGAATGCGGCAGCCACTGTCGACGGTGTCGCTCTCAACACCTATTTGCTGAAAGGCCCAGATCTTCTGGCGTCTCTGGTTGGAATACTTATCCGTTTTCGCGAACGACCTTATGCCGTCACCGGAGACATTCGCGAAATGTTCCACCAAATTCGGGTGCGTAGAGAGGACCAAAGCGCACAGCAGTTTTTGTGGCGATATGGGGATCGCTCTAGAGATCCTGATACCTACGTCATGGCGGTGATGCCGTTTGGTGCTGCATGTTCTCCATCATTGGCAAATTTCATCAAAGACAAAAATGCCTCGCGTTTCGTGAACGAACATCCAAATGCAGTTGATGCGATTCATCGGAACACCTACGTAGATGATTGGTTGCAGAGTGTAGACACGGAGCAAGAAATGATTGACTTGGCGTCGCAAGTCAAGTATATATACGGCGAAGGCGGTTTTGAGATGCGCAACTGGCTGTCAAACTCTAGAAACGTGCTGCAATCAATTTCCGGAACCGTCAAGCAAACGGGTAAGCTCCTGCAAGATTCGTCTGCGATACACGAAAAGGTTCTGGGTTCATGGTGGCTACCACAGTCGGACGAGTTAACTTTCTGCGCAAAATTAGACAAATCCGTTTTAAATAACAACCCATCTGCCTCCAAAAGGGGAGTTCTTCGGGTAATTATGTCTGTTTACGATCCTCTAGGCTTAATCGGCTTCTTTATGATTCAAGCAAAAATCGTAATGCAAAATATTTGGCGATCTGGTGTTGCCTGGGATGCGCCTGTGCAGAAGGAAGAACAAGAAGCATGGCAGTCATGGGTTAAATCGTTGCCACGAATACATGACGTTCGTATACCTCGTTGCTACCCCTTGGCCAGCCTTAGTCGCGACGTTCAGCTTCATATATTCTGTGACGCAAGCATCGCGGCCTACGCGGCAGCTGCTTATCTAAGAGCCACTGTCAGTGGGAAGGTGAAATGTTGTTTGGTGGCCTCGAAATCGCGAGTGGCGCCACTGAAACCAGTTTCTATACCGCGGCTAGAGCTGATGGGTGCCATTTTGGGCCTGAGGCTCGCAAAATTTATTAGAAATGAACTGACTTTACCGATCAGCGAGGAAGTGTACTGGACTGATTCAAAAAACGTTCTCTACTGGATTCGATCAGACACTCGCAAGTTTAGTCAATTTGTTGGTGTAAGAGTCGGAGAAATTTTGGAGCCATCCAACATCAACAGCTGGAGGTGGGTGCCCTCAGTTGACAACGTTGCCGATGATGCTACGAAATTGAAGCAGTGGACAAAGCCGGATGGCGACTTGCGTTGGTTCCAAGGTCCACAATTCTTAACCTCACCATCATCCGAGTGACCAGAGACGATTTTAATGGACTCTACAGAACCCGAATTAGTTCACCACATTGAGCTTAGTACCACCCTTAGCTCCGCATCCTTTACAGAAGTTATACCTGATGTGGCCAGATTCAGTAAGTGGGAGAAGCTTCGTGGTGCAACTAGATGCGCCTTGCGCTTCCTACGATTAATAAGCAGAATACCCGCTAAATCACAGTTCGTGCAGATGATGTCACAGGACACTACAACTAACAGTGCCGAAGTTTTAATTATTCTTATGTGCCAGAGTGAGGTCTTTGGGGAAGAAGTTAAATGTCTACAGCGAGGCAACCGGTAAGTCAAAAAAGTTCTATTTTCAAATGTTCGCCTTGTACAGATGAAATGGGATTGCTCAGAATCAAAGGGCGAATCGATTCGATAGACGGAATTCCCGTCAGCCTGAAAATACCCATAATTCTGCCTCCACACCATCCAGTGACGCTTCTAATCACTTTTTTCCATCGTAAATACCACCATCATCACAGCGAAGTTGTGGTAAACGAAATCCATCAAAAATATTGGTTGAGTGGATTAAGAGCATTAGTTCGCAGCGTTGGAAGAAAGTGCGGAGTTTGTCGAATTCGCAGGGCAGCACCACAGCCACCAGAAATGGATTCTCTGCCACCTGAACGCCTCGCGTTGAATACGCGCCCATTTACTTACACTGGTGTGGATTTCTTTGGACCTATCGACATCGTTGTTGGTAGACGCAATGAATACACCCCGTATTATTTACGTGTCTCACTGTACGCGCTGTGCATATTGAGATAAGCCACTCCCTCTCCACAGATGCATTTTTATTCATTCTGAAACAGTTTGTCTGTCGTCGTGGTGCACCTAGGCGAATCACCTCAGATAACGCCACAAACTTTCGAGGTGCGAGCCGTATTCTAAAGGCGGAAATGGAGAGACTTTCCTCTGATGAGCTTCAGCAAAAGTACCCAGAGGTGGAATGGCGTTTCATAACCCCAGCTGCACCGCGTATGGGCGGAGCATGGGAGAGGATGATTCGTAGCGTGAAATCCATTTTGTCGGACATACTCTGCGATAATATCACGCACGAGCACACTCTGCGAGCAGCGCTAGCAGTTGTCGAGAACATCCTAAATTCTAGGCCTCTGACATACATTCCTCTGGATACAGCAAATGAGGAGGCGCTAACTCCGAATCATTTTTTGCTGGGCGGTTCAAGTGGCCTACGAGAACTCAGCATCGAAGACAGCAGCGGTGCCGCACTTCGAAAAAACTTTAGAGTCGCGTCGCAGTTGGCTGATCAGTTTTGGAGACGGTGGGTGAAGGAATATCTACCTAACCTAACTAGACGTGCAAAATGGTATCAACCTCCACCAGAACCTATCGACACCGGCGACGTGGTAATCGTCGTCGATGAAACTAGCAAACGAAACACCTGGACTATCGGTACCGTGATCGAAGTTTTGCGAGAAAAGGATGGCCAATCCCGCAGCGCTGTCGTAGAAACAGTACATGGCTTGATAACCCGGCCGGTTGTTAAGTTAGCAAAATTGGATTTGTCTGGGTAAACTTTGACGCCAGGTACAAAGTTTATGAGGGGTGGTATGTTACAACGCAACGTCAGATGTCGTTGTAAGCGATAATTACTAAACACTTAAGCACCAAAAAATGCATACCTGTGCCGCACTCCAATTGATGGGTCAAGGTAGAGAGCACAAAGAAATCTCGCTCTTTTACTTTGCAGCTATCGCCGTGTGCAGATCAACGGGTGCGTTAAAGCACAAATGTAAGCAAACCCAATGTAATTTGATAAAATGTTAAATAAAATTGTTAAACTGAACTAAATTGTAAATTAAATATTTAAATAAAACCAATTACAGATTTTCGCAGACATCAGCGCAAAATATTGCTTTTTTTAACAGCAGCAGCCGACGTTCCAACACGGACGTTCTGATCATTTAAGTATACATTTTAATGGGTCTATCTCTTCTTATTCTGGTACTTACAAATATCGGACCAAAGTTGTAATATCATTTCATGCTCATGAAAGGTATAATGAGGTGCAAAGTCGTGCAGAAGTCATGCAGACGCAATCGAAAGTTTGTTTTCTTTACAAGTTTCTATTTACAAATCCTCATACAAAAACTACTTTGAATACAATTTTTTTCTGCATTTCACAAATCCTTTTTCGAATTCAGGGCAAACAAAATAGAGTTCGAAGTTTTATATTATCATTTTGAAGTTATGTCTGACAGAATTTGGATATAGGACCACCCACTGCAGTATATGTAAACAAATAAACAAATATGAAATGTTGAATGTAAGTTAAATAAATAAAAATGCAAAATATAAAAAATAAATAAAATAACGAAATTTTTTTTTTGATATTTTATGTCTAAGAGTAGTTAGTTTCAAGTGAGTTGACATTTAATGCAGAGGTCTCCAGGGCTGACTTTTTTGCGGTCATCGCCCCACTAAAGTAGTTAGCTTTTTTCGAACAAAATATACAGTTAAAAGTTAGAACTAGTGTTCGCGTAAATAGACTAAAGTTAGGTATAAGCTAACGTCACTCTCTGCAGGGATATTAAGAGCTCATCTTTTAGGGTAGAAATAGTATTTATTATTTCTGGAACGTCGTATAAGTCATTCACAATACACAGAATAGATGCTTCGTTCAATTCTGTTCCAATTCAATGCTTAACGCTGTGCTTACTTCATTGTATCAACCAGTGTTACCAGAACTTTTTGGACGAACCGGTTCAATTGGCAAATAAAATCGGCTAAAATGTTTCAACTAAACCTCACATGTTTATTTAAATAAATCACGAGTAAAAACACTATTTCTTGGAGAGAAGTTACAAATTCGAGCCGGAAAAAATTTTGCCAACAAGAATTTGCAATTAGGAAAAACATATGATTGTGGCACATGGTTGGATTTTTTGTCGACGATAATATGAATAAACAAGTTCGTTAAATTTCTTTTGTTTGAAGTGCAACCGTGGACACTAGCTGGCAGAAAAACTTACAAATTTACGTTCGTACAGAAATTTGCAAGTTTCTCTACATGAGAGAGAATGTGGGAGCATTTTTTCTTAATATCTGATATCTTGGGTGATAGTTCTCGCTAGATTTTCGACGAACAAACCTATTGTCTTCCTTAGAAGGCCTTTTCAGACTGACCGATTCTCAATACACTCAAATAGAAACCAGTACACATAAAAGACGCTGTAAAAATGTTCCTTCAATTTTAAGGTAGTAAAACAACGACCTTAAGTTAACACCAATCGAGGCCATATGGTGACAAGGGATGCAAAATCACAGTTACACAAAAGAACTGGTCAGATTTTTCAGAAATCCCTTCAATTCTGATGTAAAATATGATGCCAAAAGACTGCAGATCACCCATTTAGATGACTCTTTTATTTTTATTTTGACTCACTTCAGTGTTGTTTCCTTTAATTCAAGGTGGCATTTAAATAAGTCCTCAGCAAAAAAGTTTGTTTAAAAAAATACATACGTGTACATAGTGCTTGAAAATATCAATTTTCCCTTACCTTAAACCTTTGGGAGTTGGCAAAAATGATGTTTTGTAATTTAGGCATAATTGAATATGCGCTATCTGGGAAGACAATATCTACATGTAATATTTATTCTGTTTGTTGGCACTATATCCACACACAAACGCATCTTAAGTGTCTTAACAGTGAAACAATTTCTTATTTTCTAAGTTTGCGAATAAAACTTCACACTTAAAATTAATACATTTATAACAAACATTTTATGAAGAAAATCCCTTCTTCGTTTAAAATAAAAATAAGCGAAATTGGCCCTATTTCATACAACCCGGCCTGAGATGAAAATTTTCTCCACGATAAGGCTAGTAGCCATTTCTAACAGATTTTGGGTCGCTTAGTCAAAAATGAAAACATATATACATATTTAAAATTTAAGAAAACAAGGCAAATAGCAAAATCGGCTAAAAACAGCTAATTTTTTTCTGCAAAACGGCTAACAAATCGGCTGCCGGCTAAATCGAAATTGCTCCGGCTGTTTGCTATCGCAACCGGCTAAATCTAGCCGGAAAACGGCTAAAATGGCAACACTGGTATCAACGATGAAAAACGCAGGCCTTATCAGGCAGGCAACATCAAGGCCCACGCTCAAGGAGAAGCTCAGCCAAATACTAACAAATGTGTAAGCGCCAATCTTTATTATAATGAGATAATAAGGACAGTATTTTTTAATAATACATAAAACTAATACTTCTGAGTATATATATTTCGTAAATGATGGCTATCATGTACATACTATGTATATCTGGGATAGATGGATATTCCTTAGACTCATGTATTTCTTGATGAAATTTTCGTAATTGTCTACAAGTCGCACTAAAATCGAGAGAGGTTTTCTTTTAAAATAGTTGTCTTTTTTAATTAAAATTGCCCCCAAAAAATCAATGCCAAGCCTATTTCTGATTTAAGTTTGTAAAAGTAATAATTGAAAAAAATCTCATAAAATGATAAATACTTAATTTTATGAGACTGTGAAAAGTGTTGTTAGCATATAAATTCCCCAAAGGTTATTGGGGAATGATGCTGGAGCATGGGCGTAGCCAGGTAGGGGCAGGGGGGTGCTCGAGCCTCCCCCCCTAACTTTCAAAATTTCCTTATATATATATAAAATAGTACCCTGAAATGCTAGCATAATAGGGTCGAATATTATAAATTTTTGGAAAATGGGCGTAGCCACGCCCACTTATGATTATATCTTGGTAACCGCTCCACCAATTTCTCCCAAACTAGCACAGTTAGTTACTGGTCTTGGTAAAACATACCAAACAGCGGAAAATTTTTAAAATCGGACAATAACCACGATCACATCCAATATAACGGTAATTTGGAGAACTACGAAATCTTCGATAAATTGGTAAATACTGAAGCTAATTTATTAAAAATTTAAGTTTGCAATAACACTTTAGCAAAAAATACGTTTACAACAAAATTTTGGAAAATATCTCGGTACCAAATTCGGCATAATTATTGTCATAAAAGTAAAACCTTGAAATTTTTTTAAATCGGATTAAAATTACGCCCACTTTTCATATAACGGTAAGTTTCAGAAATGCTTGAAACTTCAATATATCGAAATTTAAACACGCTAATTTACGCACAACAATCCTTTGAAAAGGAGTAACATTATTATGGAATTTTTGAAAATGGGTTTGATTCCGTTCAAGTTTATCTCATTAAGTCTAACCGAATATACTAGCGAAGATGTGTGAAATAAATAAGTAAAACCACACCTGCTTACCATGTAACGGTATTTGTAGGAAAGGTTAAAAAACTATCTTTAATACTTGCGCCGGGTATTTAATGTTCGACTTCGCCCGGGCTTGGACTTTTTTACTTGTTTATATTGTATTTACTAATTGACATAAATATATGATATGATATGTGCAAGAAGTCAATTTGAAATCACACCTATTCGGGATAAAAAAAATGAGGTTAGTTTTGAGCTGGTTCTATGAAGTATGGTATAGAGCCTTTTCTTTAAATAAGCACGCATACAATTTTGTAAATAATAAATACTTCATTTTATGTTTAAAGAGCTATTTGTTTTACACTAATTTGCTTTTTGAGGCAAACTGTTCTTTAAAATTAGGAACATAAAGTGTATAATACATAGACTCCCCGGCATCTAATAAGGACATATATAATTTTGAATATTCACAATGGTTTTCATGCTAAATTTGTTTCGTCAATTTTTTATTAAAGGATGGCTCATAATAATTATAACATAAACATATAAACTCACGTTTCTAACTGTGTTGGAAATTTAGTAGATTTCTAGAAACTGTAAAAAACTTCAATATTTTAAATCGGAGTTATAAGTATGCAGTTCTATTGCCCATTAAATTTTAGTATAACTAATCGCGCTGATTTTTCATAACTCTTTTTTTTGCACGCTCTTAAAGGTATTCTCCTATTTAATTATTCTCGTTTAAGATGCAAGGTTACACTTTACTACACTAAAATTTGATGGGCTACAAAACCGAATACTCCAAATATATAAAAAAAACACTCTGCTTAAAAAGTTTGAAATTTGTAGACAGTTTTGGAGTTCTATCAAGTTTGCAGCAAAGTTAGGAATTTAAATTTAAATGGTTTATTGGATAAGAGACATACTTAAATAAATAAAAACTTAACGAAAAATATTTAAAACTACACATTTCGGGTGATCGGTGATATATTGACGTATGTACAGTATCGGTCATATCAATAGCACCCTCATTTCAAAGCGAGATTGTTTACCACTTTTGTTAATTTTTTTTTTTAATCTGATTAAAAGGTTGAAAATTGAGATTAAAAGTCGTTGAATTTTCCTTTGTTTTATATAAAGTTTGAAAACACGGTTTATATGATTTTGTCCTAAGCATGATCAATTTTTTTATAAAATAATAACAAACAAATTTTAACTCTCAATATATAGCGCATATTTAAAAAAGAAATAATGTACGCAGACTTGTGCTGTTAAATGTAGCTTAACTAAATTTTATGGTTATATTTTGCATTCAATTTTATACGTACGTATATACAGTGAACCCCGCTTAAGTACCTAACCCGCTTAGGTAACCAACATTTTTGTGCACCGCCAATTTTTTAATGTAATGTGAAGAAAATCCCGCTCTTAAGTACCTCCCCGCTTTTTTGCCCATCCCGCCTAAGTACCTAAATTTTTCGTACCCCATTTACCATTTTTCTTATAATTTTCCCCTTTTAAGTGCTCCTATAAGATTCCTTAATATATTCACATATTCTGAAATAAAGTGGCAGCACTACACACCTGAAACTTGCACATTATTACACTAACATTGAATGGGCAATAAAAATGAGAAAAAGTTTGAAATTTTAATGATTTTTCTTTAATGGTTCTACAAATTCTTAAGCTTAGGTTTGTATGGTATTTGTTAGGGAATGAACTGTATTTTAATTGAAAAATCTGAAAAATTAATTAATAAACATAGGGGGCAAAAAAAACTTTATGAATTCGGTCAAAAATGGTATGTCCAACACTGTTTGTATGTATGTATCAATGTGTTATAATGACTTTTTAAAGAATTTAATTCTTATGAAAATTCCATACCATTGCTTTATCTATTTTCTTAATAAAGTTTTTTTTTTATTTGTTTATCTCTTTAAATAGTGTTTACGTATACTTCATTAAATATTAATGCTTTCATCAATGATTTACATATTTATGTAAGTTAACAAGAAGATGTAACTATACCCTTAACGTATACCCTTGTGCACAAGTGCGCTCGTATATATAAAAAAGTTATTTCTAATAGCGGTGGCCCCTCGGCAGGCAATGACAAACCTCCGAGTGTATTTCTGCCATGAAAAACAGCTTTTATGGCCTTATAACAACTTTCAAAGTATTGTTGCTTTTCCACAATAAATTTTCATTAAAAAACGGCCTCGAGCTCAATAAAAATTGTTGAATATAATTGTTATAAGACCATTAAATAACAAAAACAAAATAACTTAAGGACGAGCACACCTAAAAGTTAAACATTCTAAAAATAGAATTATTAGCAAAAACCAACAATACCAACAACCACATGATCAAGTGAATTGCAGCGGAATACCTGCGCTTGATTGTGTTGGCATAACAAAAATAAAAATAGTGGAAATAAGCAAACGATAATTTACAAGGCGTACTTAGCACGGTGCATTAGCATCTGGCTGAGTCAGTGGGATCGTCGGTTCGAATCCTACTGAAAGAAGTCTGATGAGGAAATGTGGTGATTTCCGAAATAGCTATCACTTCTACCATTTTTT